>NW_012116166.1:4161127-4164423 GCF_000951035.1 Colobus angolensis palliatus
GTTTATTTGTTTTGTTTGTTTGTTTGTTTAGCTGTGCCCTGTCCCCAGAGGCAGAGTCTACAGAGACAGGCAGGCCTCCTTGAGCTGCTGTAAGCTCCACCCAGTTCGAGCTTCCCAGTGGCTTTGTTTACCTACCCCAGCCTTGCTGCTGCCTTGTCGTTAGATCACAGAATGCTGCGCTAGCAATGAGGGAGGCTCCGCAGGCATGGGACCCTCCCGGCCAGGTGTGGGATATAATCTCCTGATGTGCCATTTGCTAAGACCCTTGGTAAAGCGCAGTATTGGGGTGGGAGTTACCCGATTTTCCAGGTGTTGTGTGTCTCAGTTCCCCTGACTAGGAAAAGGGATTCCCTTCCCCCTTGCGCTTCCCAGGTAAGGCGATGCCTCGCCCTGCTTCAGCTCTCGCTGGTCGGGCTGCAGCAGCTGACCAGCACCAATTGTCTGGCACTCCCTAGTGAGATGAACCCGGTACCTTAGTTGAAAATGCAGAAATCACCCGTCTTCTGTGTTGCTGGCGCTGGGAGCTGGAGACTGGAGCTGTTCCTATTCGGCCATCTTGCTCCACCCCCAACTTAGCAGACACCTTAAAGAGTCAATTTTATGTACACTTTAAAAGAGTGAATTTCACCTCAATTTTAAAAATCTACAAAATAATGAAAGGAAAATATAATAACAATGACTCATACCAAGAACCAAAATAGAGAAATATAAACTATAAAAGTAAACTAAATAAAAATTATAGATGAAAAATACAATGACAGAAATGAAAATTCACTAGATGAGTTCAACGTCAGATTTAAGATGGCAGAATAAAGAATCGGTAAACTGAAAACTCATAAATAAAACTTATCTAACCTGGAGAACAGAGAAAATATTTTTTAAAAAATAAACAGAGACATCAAGTGAGACAACATCAAGAATGCCAACACATGTAAAGTGGGAGTTCTAGAACTTGAGAAGAGAGAGAAAGGCATATAAATTGAATATTCAAAGGAACAGTAAAACTGGATGAAAACAATTTACAGATCCAAGAAGCTCAAACCAAATGTAGGATAAATATAGTATAATCAGCCTGCTGAGAGCTAACAAAAACAATCAGAAAATCTTGCAAGTAGCAAGAGTAAAACAACTCATTGTATAGAGGGGAGTAACAACAATGATTAACAGCAGACTCTGCCTCAGAAACAATGGAGTCCAGAAGGCAGTAGAATAACATACTCAATGTGCTGGGGGTGTGGTGGGCATAAAACTGTTAACCAAGAATTCTGAATCAAAAAAAATTATTCAAAAATGAAGGGAAAGATGCTCCTAGGTAAACATTGAGAAAGTCCATTAGTAGCCAACCAATCTTACAAGAAATGCTATAGGACATTTTTCAGGTTGAAAGGAAATGTCACCAGAAAGTAACTTGAATCAACATGAAGAAATGAAAAGCTTAAAAATGGTAAATAAATGATTAAATATATATTCTGCTTTATTTTTTTCAAAAATACAAGATTTCAAAGAGGAATTAGAACACCGTATTTTTTAGCTCCTAACACACATGGCTAAACTATATATGACAATAATGCCACAAAAGAGAAGGAAGAAATAGAGCTATATTATAGCAAAGTGGCCTATTTTGCTAGAATTAGGTCAGTACTAACCTGAAGTATATTGTGATACCTCAACAGATATATTTTAAACCTACAGAGCAAAAAGTATTTGAAAAAATTTTAAAAATGCATCATTTGAAAAACAGAGGAATTAAAATGGTACATTAAAAACGTTTGTTTAACACAGACAAGGACAAAAAAAGGAGGGACAGAGGAAAAGTGAGACATATTGAAAACAAATAGCAAAATGGCAGATGTCATATCAATAATTACATTAAGTACTGAAGAACTAACCTCTCTAAACAAAAGGCAAAGATTATCTGAAGGATAAAAAAGCAAAATCCAATTCTATTTTATCAATAAAAGACAATTGTAGACTCAAAGACAAATAAATAGAAGTGAAAGGACAAAAGCAGATATAACATACAGGTATTAACAATAAGATAACTAGAATGGCTACATTAAAATCAAGCAAAGTTGATTTTGAGACAAATTTTTCTAGATATAAAGAGAAATATTTCATAATAATAAAGCTTTAATACATCAAGATGGAATGAGTGTGGTCAATGTGTATTATGAATCTAATAATATGTATAATAATACATGTATTATGAATTTAATAATAGACCTCAAAATTCAATAAGCAAAATTTGGCAGAATTAAAAGAGAAATAGGTAAGTCAATTATTATAGTTGAAGATTTCAATAAGCCACTGTAAACAATAGATAAAATTAGTAAAAATATACATATATAAACTTTACACATATAAAGATATTAGTAAAGATATAAATATATAGACCACTATCAACCCTACTGACCTAACTGACATGTACAGCATAGAACACTCCAACAGAGGAATATAGTCTTCTCAAGTGCCTGAAGAGAATCCTCCAGAATGAATGATATCTAGGCCATGAAAAAGTATTGATGAATTTAAAATGACCTGAATCCTTTAAAGTATATTCTCTATCTCCAATGGAATTAAATTAGAAATTAAAAACAAAGAATTTTGAAAATTTGGAAATTTGAAACCAAACTTCTAAACAACCAATGGCAAAAAAAAGAAATTACAAAAGTAATTAGAATATATTTTAAACAGACTGAGAATGACAACAAAACATAAGAGTTATTAGTGCATCAGGGAAGGATTGCAGACAATTACATAGGGCACAAGGAAACCTTTGGAGAAGACAGATATGTATATTATTTTCATTGTAATTTCTTGCATATTATAATGTACATATGTCAAAATCTATTATATATTAATTTGTACATTTTAAATATGTACAGCTTATTATATGACAATTATGCCTCAATAAAGTTATTAAAATGTGCACCTTGTAGTAAATTTATAGCATTAAAAGCTCACATTAGAAATGAACAAAAATCTCAAGACTCTAAGCTTCCACCTTGAAAACAAAAAAAAACAGAAAAGATGAGCAAATTAAACTCAAAACAAGTAGAAGAAAAAAGATATCAGAACAGAAATCAATGAAAATGAAAACAGGAAAACAATAGAGAAAATAAATAAAATTTAGTTTTTTGAAAAGATTAGCAAAATTGATAAACTTTTAGCTAGATGAGTGAGCCTAAAAAGAAAAAATATAAAAATTACCGAAGATGGCCGAATAGGAACAGCTGCAGTCTCCAACTCCCAGCGCGAAGGACACAGAAGACCGGTGATTTCTGCATTTTGAACTG
>NW_012116166.1:4169838-4188197 GCF_000951035.1 Colobus angolensis palliatus
CATATGTAACAAACCTGCACGTTATGCACATGTACCCTAGAACTTAAAGTATAATAAAAAAAAAAAAAAAGAAAAAAAAAAAATTACCAAAATTAGGAATGAAGAAGGTGTCATCACTACCAAACCTACATAAATTAAAAAGATCATAGAGACTATAATTAACTTTAGACCAACAAAGTTAGATGACTTAGATAAAATTAAAGACACAAATCACCAAAACTGACACAAAGAAATAGAAACATGAATAAAACTACAAGTAAATAAATATATTTAATAGTTAAAAATCTTCTCACAAGAAAAGCCCAGGCCCAGATGGCTACACTAATGAATTCTATCAAATATTAAGGAAATAATATTAAGCCTACACAAACTCTTTCAGAAAACAGAGGAGAAGGAAACATTTCCCAAGTCGTTCTATAAGGCCAGTATTACCCTGATGTCAAAGCCAGAAAAAGGCATCACAACAAAGGAAAATTAAGATCAATATTCCTAATGAAGATAGAAAAAAAATTATTCTTAACAAAATATTAAAAAATTGAACACAGCTACAGTTTTTTTAAAGATTATTATACAACATTACAAGTGATATTTATCTCAGGAACACAGATTGGTTTCACATCTAAAAATCAATTAATGTAATACACAATATTAATAAATAAAGAACCAAAAGCTCACATGATTTTCTCAATTTTCGAAAACCACACCTATTTTAAACAATAACTTTCTGCAAACCAGGACTAGAAGGGAACTTCCCCAACTTGATAAAGTTGGGGAAGCCTATGAAAAACCTACAGCTATCAACATGACTGATTTTAAAGACTGTGTTATTTCCCCTTAAGATCAGGAATAAGGCAAGGATATCTGCTCGTACCTTTTCCATTCACCATTGCAGTACAGGACCAAGCCAGTGCAATAAAGCAAGAAAAAAAAAATCAAAGGCATACATAGCTGACCCTTGAACAACACAAGCTTGAACTGCATAAGTCTACTTAATACATGTCTTTTCTTCCACATCTGTTACCCCTGAGAGGGGCAACCTCTCCTCTTCCTTCTCCTCTTCTACCCACTCAGTGTGAAGACAACAAGAATAAAAACCTTCATGATGAATCTACTTCCATTTAATGAATAGTAAATATATTTTCTCTTTCTTATGATTTTCTCAATAACATTTTATTTTCCCTAGCTTATTTTCTTGTAAGAATGCAGTAAATAATACATATATAAACTATGTGTTAATCAACTGTTTATGTTATTGGTAAAGTTTCCAGTCAACAGTAGGGTATTAGTGTTACGTTTTGGGGCAACCAAAAGTTCTATGATATTCTATGCAGGGAAGTCAGTGCCCCTGATTCCCACATTGTTCAAGGGTCAGATGCATATTGAAAAAGAAGTAAATTTCTATTCATTTCTACAGATCATGAAAAGGTACTAAAACTACTGGGAGAATTCACCAAAGTCACAGATAAAAAGATCAATATGCAAAAACCAATTGTATGTCTATAGACAACAAAATTAAGAAAAAAAATTCACCTTAGTATCAAAACAAATACTTAGGAATAAACAAAAGATTTACATACTGAAACTACAAAATTACAACTAAAAACTTGTATGCTGAAAACTATAAATCATTACATGGAATTACACAGATGAACCTCAACACATTATGCTAAGTGAAATAAAACTAGACACAAAAGATCACAGATCGTATGATTCCATTTACATGGACTTTCTAGAAAATGCCAATCTATACCAATAGATAGCAGATCAATGGTTACCTGGGACTAAGTGCTGAGAATGGAAACCAACTACAACTCATGAAGAAACCTTTAGGAGTGATAGAAATATTCTGAACTTTGATTGTGGCCACTGTTGCATGACTCTATACATTTATACATAAAACTAAAACTCATTGAACTGTACACTTACAATCATTGGATGCTTTGGCTTATAAATTATGTAAATTATACCTCCATAAAATGGCTAAAAAATTATTGTAGTACTTCCACTTTTGATAAGGGTATGATAGATTATTTGAACTGTCATTTCCCCATGATAACTAGAAAAACTAGATAACACATTAAAAGTTAAAAAAAAATACTTTAAGGAAATACAGAACTAACAAAATATAGAAGAATTAACAATCCATGACCAATGGGAAATGGAGGCCCAGGAGGCCTAGAATTTGAGGTTACCTTTTTCACCTGGGGATATATACCAATTCGTTAGGAAGACTGAGAAGTGCTTTTAATAGACTCAAAAAAAAAAAAGTATTGAAGATTGCTGCCCAAGTTTCAACAAGGTTCGGTAGAGGAACTGGATCTCAATGATAAAATACTGGAATATTGCTTTTGAAATTAAGAATTAAGTCAAAGAATAAACAAAAGAGGATTTGGAAGTGAAGTAACAAGTTGTGGATATTTTTTAAAAAAAGAAAGTACAAATTAGTATAATAAGTGAGTTTAGCATAGTTGCTGGATATAAGAGCAATATATTTAAAATATGTATTTTTATATACCATCTACAAATATAATTAACACCATTACAACAAACATCAAATAAAATTATATATCAAAAGCCTAGTAATAGACCAAACAAAAAAGTGGAAGATCTCCACATCCAAGATTATAATACACCATTGAGAAAAATATAAAAGAATATAAACAGAGCGACATTTTATGTTCATGAACTGGAACCTTGATTTTGTAAAATACTGTGTGTTCCCCAATATGATCTATTCCATACAATCACAATAGAAATTCCAACAGTATTTTTTTAGAAGTTAGCAAGCTTATTGTATCAACATTCTATTGCCACGAAACAGATTATCACAATATCAGTGGCTTTGGAAAACACACATTCCTTATCTTACATTTTCTGTGTGTCAAGAGTCTAAGTGTGGCTTAGCTGGGTCTTTGCTCAGAGTCTCACAAGGTGACACTCAAGGTGTTGGCCAGGCTGCGTTCTCATCTGGAGATCTGGGTCATCTTCCAAGCCTAGGTGGTTGTTGGTAGACTTTAGTCCCTTTGCAGTTGTAGGATTGAGACCTCAGCTCCTAGAGGCTGCACCCAATTCCCTGCCACGTGACCTTCTCCATAGTCAGTGTACATCATAGCAGCTTGCTTCTTCAAAGCCAGTAGAACTGAATAATAACAAGACTGAGTTTATATATATGTATGTACATATGTGTGTGTGTGTATATATATGTACATGTATATATGCATTTGCTCTACAGGAGAAAAATCATACTTGAGAGTTAGAAGGAAATGACAATGGGACAACTAGATATCTATCAGGAAATAAAACTGACTCTACCTTACACAATACTCAAAAATCAATACCCAGGGGATTTTAGACCTGAATATAAAAGGCAAATTAATAAAGCCACTGAAAAGTCATATACGGGAGTGTATTCATGACCTTAGGGTACATTTTACTACATTAAAACTAAGAATTTCTGTTCATCAAAACACTCCAACAGAAGAGACAGATCATGGGAACGCATCTGTGACACATGAAACTAACAAAGGCTTTTCACCAAAACCACAAAGCTATTGGAAGAAAGACAGGTGAGCCAGAATAGACAGATGGCAAAAAGACATGACCAGGCACTTACGAGCCAGGATCTCCAAATGGCAAATAAACAGACCAGAAGTGTTCCACCTCATTAGTCACCTAGGAAATGCTGGTTAAAGCCACAATGAGATACCACAATCCACACACCTGAATGGTTGGAATTTAAAAATAAAAATAAAATAAAAAGCTAACAGCACTACATTTTGGCAAGGATGTAGACCAACAGGAACAGTCAGACACTCCACGTGGGGTGTAATTTGTACAAGTACTTTGGAAAAATGTTTGTCAGTGTATGCCAAAGCTGAACTTATACATACTTTAACACAATTTTAGTTACATATGCAAAAGAAATACACATGTATGTGAACCAAGAGACACATACAAGAATATTCATGGCTGCATTATCAATTGCCCCAAGACTGAAATTACTTAAATGTCCATCAACAGAATAATGGAAAAATACATTGTGCTATAGTTATAAGATGGAAGACTGCAGGAATGAACTGCAAGAATGGCAAGGAAGGAACTACAGCTATAGGCAACAAACACATAAGAACACAGTGCATGTTCCCATTTATATAAAGTTCAGAAAATTACTAAAACTATGCTATAGTATTTAGGGATGCATGCTTACATGGTAAGCTGTAAAGCAAAGCAAGGAATTGCATACCATAAAAGTCAGCATGCTCTTTTGGTTTGGCATGGATTTTGCTGGGGACAAGAGAATAGTGATTGTGAAGTACAAGGAGATTTTGGATTGCTGGCTTGGATGGTAGTCACATGGGTGTTCAGAACATGATTGTTATTGAGCTATATGCTTTTGTTTTGTGCACTTTTCTCTACATGGTACCTTTCATGAAAAAAGGTTTTAATACCATTAACTAAAAATTTATTGCAACATATATGATAAAATTTTGTATTTTTAATATGTAGTCAGCTTTTCCAAATCAAATGGGCAAGCAAGTGTGAGATAGAAAAACAGAAAATTCAAAAACTACAAATACAAGTGTCCAATAAACACTTTTAAGTAGGCAATCTCAGAAATCAAAGAAAGGCAGTCTAATTATACAATAGAAATGTACAACAATAAGGGAATTTCTACACAATAGACAATGATTAGCCATGAAAAGTAATGTTATAAATAATATTGATGATATGAAATCATAGTCATTATATTATAAGTGAATAATATGGGTTATCAAACTATTGAATATGGGGGAGAGAGAACCTTGCTTACTATTTTTAAAAAGTCCATGTTGTAAAACTGAATATAATTGTGATCTATTTTTAAAAATTAATATATACGTAGATATGTATTCATGTATATGTATAGGAAAAAACAGGATTTTGTTGTTGTTGTTGTTGTTGTTGTTGTTGTTTTGAGAAGGAGTCTTGCTCTGTCACCCAGGCTGCAGTGCAATGGCACAATCTCTGCTCACGGCAACCTCTGCCTCCCCAGCTCAAGCAATTCTCATGCCTCAGCCTCCCAAGTAGCTGGGATTACAAGCACCTGCCACCATGCCCAGCTAATTTTTGTATTTTTAGTAAAGATGGGATTTTACCATGTTGGCCAGGCTGGTCTCAAACTCCTGACTTCAAATGCTCTGCCCACCTCCTCCCAAAGTGCTGGGATTATAGGCATGAGTCACCACGCCCGGCCAGGATGATGTATTTCAAAAGGTTCAGTGACCATCTCTGAGTGCTGAGGTTACAGATTATTTTCATTTTATAATTTTCTTTATGCATGTTCTAAATTTTTCTCAGTGAGCATATATTAGTTATGAATATGGAAAAAAGATTGTTCTTTTTTCATGATAAGCCGAGAATCATAGAATGTCATCAGCACCGGGAAGCTGTGGGGACGTGAAGGTGGAGAGAGAGTGGGTATTTTCTCTGTCCCCCATCATCCACCACCCATTTGCCCTAAATGTCAGTAGGGAAGATTTTTTAAACATAAAGAAAATAGATTAAGACCTAACTTGTCTGGCAGCAGAGAGACGATTCTTTGTCCAAATCAATGCCCAGGTAAATGGTAAACAGGAAAATCTCAGATGGAGCCATCATTAAAGCCAGTCCGGAGGAAGGTGAAGATTTCCAAATAAAAAATACGGCAGCTAAGACTCAATAACAAAGATGGTGTGGAGGCACCTCAATTCAGAGATATGAAGTCTCCAGGTATTTCTTCATCTTGTTGCTTTTTTGCCATTGATCAGCTGTTTTTAAAATTTTAACTCTCTGTCACTATGAACACCAGGATGTGAACGAGGACTGAGCTTGAAGCCACCTAAAAGGTAGAAGAACACATCTAAAACCCCCAGCAAATGAGCACACCTTGCAGGTGTGGATAATAGCAGCTTTGCACACCCACCTGACCCTGTCTTGCAGGGTTAATAAAGGCATTTACTTAATTCCTTCACAAAGCCACGGTGCTCTGTAGAGGGGCGCCTTGGTAATTATTACACCCATAAGGTGAGTCAAGATTACAGTTTATGTGCAGCTAATAACCACCTATCAGCAATTTTCTCACTCTCTCTTTCTCAGTCTCTTTCCTGATGGCAAGATGAGCTACCCACCTGCACCCTGGGAGTCACTGAAAATAGAAGCCAGGAGTAAGAGAGAAGAGCAGGAGGGATGGGGGTGCCTGTGAGTCTCGCCCAGTATCAGATTCATCCCAGAGAAGGCTGAGCCCCAGAAAGATGATCTGAAAGACTACAGGGCTCCCTGGTGCCCTCTGCAACAGTGCATAATTTAAAATCATAATAGTAGGCCAGGCATGGTGGCTCACGCCTGTTATCCCAACACTTTGGGAGGCCAAGGTGGGTGGATCACTTGAGGTCAGGAGTTCTAGACCAGCCTGGCCAACATGGTGAAACCCTATCTCTACTAAAAATACAAAAATTAGCCTGGCATGGTGGTGCATGCCTTTGATTCCAACTACTCAGGAGGTGGAGGCAGAAAAATCAGTTGAACCCAGGAGGTGGAGGTTGCAGTGAGTTGAGATCGTGCCATTGCACTCCAACCTGGGCAACAGAGTGAGACCCCGTCTCAAAAAAAAAACAAAAAAAACAAACAAAAAAAAACCTAAAATCTTAATAGTAAACCTAAGTGAAGTTCGAGAAAGTCCAAAATGTCTTGATTTATGCCCATGATGGCCACTCAGATTTGTTTTTTTCTATGGTGCCCTGCTTTGCAGTGTCTTAGGCCCACTGCCCGTTACTGACACTGGGATGGTTTGATCTCCCACTACCTCTTTGGGACAACCTCTAGGTTGTGCTTTTCATCAAAATGCATTGATCATGCCCAAAACTCATTGTAAATTGCAGGCCGATTCCAAAACATCCTGGGTAGGGGAGCCCAGGCACCCACAGTCATGACCTTGTATCCCCATAGCATTCCCATTTCAAGCACACTCAAACAGGTGAATTCCCCTGCTGGAAGAATGCGAAAGACAGAAGTCAAATTTTATTTTGGCTGTTACTGTTTTGTCTTTGTTCTACACTTAGATCCCATGCTTTTTGTTAAAAATGGAAAAGAGTTTTGGACCACTGGGCTTTTTCCAGAGTAAATGTTAGACTAGATGATTATGAAGCTTGTTTGGTCAGAATACATGACTTTTAAAGACAAAGGGGATCAGGACTCAGGGATAGCAGAGCCGTCTGCAGAGGGAGAAGGTTCAGGACAATCACCCAGCCATTAATGAGACATCTGACCAAGATCACCGCATCAGCAGGAAGCTCTTTCTTACAAAAGCAAAGGCCTGTCAATCTGAGGCACAGAGAAGCCCCGCCTGCAGTGTATTTCATCCAGTGTAGACACAGCCCTATGTCAGATAGTTATCCTTTTAATTCGACTGCAGTGAAGTGCTCTTGTGGCCCTGACAGTATTCTCTTGTGCACCAAAGGAAGTGAATAATAATTAAAGAGTCCTTTGGACAATATCCTTCTATCTGAGGAATCATATACTCAAATAATTTAATTTGTAAAACCTCTTCACCACCTTACTGCCTGGCTTTCATTTTCTTTTGCATATATTTTCACCACTCAACTAATGATGGATAGAGGGAATTAAGACATGGTTGATTGCATCTCATAAAGGCACTTGGACACATTTAAGATCACTAGCCTCTTTTTCCTTCCCAGCACCTTCTAATGTAATGTGTTCTCTGAACACATGTGTAAGACACACACTGATATTAAAAGCTGTATTCTATATCGCCTAATAAAGAGGATGCCACATCAAAAGGCAGAGTTAACATCAAACATGCACGAGAATCATTTAGGAGATTAGAATAAAGGAGCTGGCGGAAGGTTGATGCCACTAAACTACCTTCACTCACTACCTCTATCCACAAGGGCAAAGTTAAACAGCCACAGAAAGATGGTGAGGCCACAGTGGCCACAGCCCATCCAACAGCACATTACAGTTTGTCACCACGTGCCCCTAGCTGTTTCCAAAAGTATGAACAAATGCGTGCAAGGATGAAGAGTCCTCAGTATATTTTGTGTGCCCTCTAGAAACAAAGGAAGAATGCTTCTGTTGGGAACAAATCATCTATTTTTTTCCTAAGTCAAGCATTCAACCTCTGACTTGAGCCGGTTCAACAGAACTTCGAGTTGTTATTTATTGATGTAAAAACAAGCAATTCTGAGGCAGAAAAAATCTGGTGGCCATGTGCTTGGGTCCTATTGCAGACTTCCGGGGACTAAACCCCAGTTCTGCCATGCCCTTGCTCTGTGACCTTGGGCAAGTTACTGAGTCTCTCCACATGCTACTTTCCTCACTGTGACATGGGGTCTCAATAATGGCCCCTGTGGCCAGGTGCAGTGGCTCATGCCTGTAATCCCAACATTTTGGGAGGTCAAAGTCAAGAGTTCAAGACCAGTCTGGCCAACATGGAAAACCCTGTCTCTACTAAAAATACAAAAATTAGCCAGGCATTGTGGTGCACGCCTGTAATTCCTACTCAGGAGGAATGTAGTGCCTACTCAGGAGGCTGAGGCAGGAGAATCGCTTGAACCCAGGAGGCAGGGGTTGCAGGGAGCCAAGATCGCACCACTGCACTCCAGCCTGGGCAACAGAGCAAACCTCTGTCTCAAAAAAGATAAAATGAAAAATAATAATGGCCCCTGCTTCCTAGGATTTCTTTTGTGAGGACTGAAGGAGCTAGTTTACACAAATCAGCACATTGTCTCTTCAAAAGTAAATGATAAACAGATATTAACTATCATTGTTAGGGAAAAGAACAAATTCTATGTGAACTTAAAGTATCATTTTCCAAACTCTGTTCCATAGAATAATCAAGATGTTAATATTAATAAATGCTCCACAGAAGGAAGAAAAATTAACCAGGCCTTGGTCGAATGTGGTGGTGCCCACCTGTAGTTCCAGCACTTTGGGAGGCCAAGGCAGGAGGATCACTTGACCCCAGGAGTTCAAGGCTAAAGTGAACAGTGATTACACCATTGCATCCCAGCCCGGGTGACAGAGTAAGACCATGTCTCAAAAAATAGAAAGTTTACTAAGTAGTTAAGTGACCAGTTAACTGACCCTTAACTAGTCAGTTAAGGAGGGATGTCATGGGTCCTTGGTTGACCTGGTCTTTAGTTCTCTGTGACTTTAACATGTTAAAGAGTTTGTGAATATCTCATGGCTGAACTTCACTTGGAAATGATGAGCTAAACACAACTGCAAAATTTATTTTTATGAGTTTTTTTCTTTCTTTTTTTTTTTTTTTTGAGACGGAGTCTCGCTCTGTCTCCCAGACTGGAGTACAGTGGCGCGATCTCGGCTCACTGCAAGCTCCACCTCCCAGGTTCACACCATTCTCCTGCCTCAGCCTCCCGAGTAGCTGGGACTACAGGCGCCCGCCCCCATGCCCTGCTAATTTTTTGTATTTTTAGTAGAGATGGGGTTTCACCGTGTTCGCCAGGATGGTCTCGATCTCCTGACCTCATGATCCGTCCGCCTCAGCCTCCCAAAGTGCTGGGATTACCAGCATGAGCCACCGCGCCAGCCATTTTTTTTTTTTTTTTTTTTTTTTAAAGAGACAGGGTCTCACTCTGTCACCCAGGCTGGAGTATAGTGGTAAAATAGGTTCACTGTAACCTCAAACTCCTGGGCTCAAGCAATCCTTCTGCCACAGCCTCCCAAGTAGCTGAGAATACAGGTGCTTACCACTGTGCCTGGCTAATTTTTTTTATTTTATTTTATTTTTGTAGAAACAGAGTCTCATTATGTTGCCCAGGCTGGTGTCAAACTCCTGGCCTCAAGTGATCCTCCCACTTTAGCCTCTCAAAGCACTGAGATTGCAGGCATGAGCCACTGAATTCAGCTATTTCTTTTTAAATTATATTGGACAGTGGGCCAGGTGTGGTGGCTCATGCCTGTAATCCCAGCACTTTGGGAGGCCAAGGCAGGCAGACTACCTGAGGTCAGGAGTTCAAGATCAGTCTGGCCAACATGGCAAAATCCCATCTCTGCTAAAAATATGAAAATTATGTGGTGGCTCATGCCTGTAATCCCAGCTACTTGGGAGACAGAAGCAGGAGAATCACTTGAACCTGGGAGGCGGAGTTTGCAGTAAGCGGAGATCAGGTCACTGCACTCCAGCCTGGGTGACAGAGCAAGACCGTGTCTCAAAAAGTAAAAATAAATAAAATAAATTAAATTGGAAAGCAAAAGTAGATATAGGAAAGCATCTTTCCTGTCTGAGTGATCCTGGTGCATTTTCTATGAGCTCCCCAAACCCACCTAAGTCAGAGTCAAAGATACACCTGGAATGCGCTCCAAAGTGAAGCCCTTAATGCTCCGTGAACTAAGATAATTGTTCAACACCTGAGATTTCAATGATGAGAAGGGCAAATCCTGATGAGTGGAAACGGTGACACCCCAACTTCCCCTGCTTCCCCAGACAAAGCCAATATGATTCTAAGGAGGCCTTTTCTTTACAAAGAAACACGCCTTCCTAAAAAAGGAACCATGTCGCCGATTAAGACATTTCCCAAGCATTTGCTAACCTACTTACAGGCATCATTGCTCCCTTGGGCCTAGGGACCCCTCCACCTTCCTGAACGGAGTAGCTGAATAGGTAAATGGGTTATATCAGGCCAGGAAATCAATGTGTATACTGTGTTCTCAGCCACAGATGAGCATGTCGAAGCCATTCTATTATAGCTCTAGGAGCCGTATTGATCCAGCTGTAACTACTCGGAGGTGGCCCGCAATCCAATGAGAACACATCCATCTGTCCATCCAGCCGCCTCTCTCCCCCAGCAGTGCTTAGAGAGTAAGTGTTTGCAGATTGGATTAATTTAATGTTTGCTTAATCAAAACTGACTACCCTGGAACTTAAATGCTATTAATTACTAAGAGAATCCAGAACTAATTCTCTAGCACTGTAAGGCCGGGGAAGAACAGCCGCTCTGCAGAGAAAGGGAGTTTCTGTTTGTCTCTCTTTCCAGATGTTCATTTTGTGGCCTGCCTCACTCCCATCACCACTCACCCACCTGCTTTCCCTCACAGCCTTCTAAAAAGAAAAAAAGTACTTGCTGCTTTGGTGTTTGCTCTTGTAGCACGCATGCCGCATGCATGGGAGCCTGCTGGTGGGATACACAGAGCCTCCATCTCAGAGGTTCCGGCAGCATGCATTGCATCACTTGCTTTCCCATTGCGCTATGGTCAAATAGCACCCTGCCTTTCATCTACTTCGTGGTGTAAATGGTTCTTTCCCAGAGCCCCAAGAGCTTCCCAAAGATAGGAGCTATGACTTACTAATCTGTGATGCCCCAACACCGAGCACTGTGCCTGTCGCATACTGGCATTAGCAAGTGTTTGCTGAACTGAACTGGGGGAGGAGAGGATGGCCCCTGCCAAGGGCTCTATGTTTACAAAGCCCTCTGCAGCACTGACACCTCTCCAGGGAGTGTCTCAGAGGCTTCAGTTCAACAGCACCTGCATCCAGTCCTCCATCTTCCCTGTCCTTGAAAAGAGAGGAGACTGTTCTCAGAACCAGGACCCAATGCCTATCTTGCTTACGAATTAAACGCCATCACAAGAGGAGCGTGAAAGGGTGTATCTGCCTCCAAATCTATTCCATGGCTTTGCAAAAGGATAACCAAGGACCACAAAATGCCATGCAGTTCAGCCAGAGGGCTAGCAGGAGCCAGGAGGGGCACTGCTACACCCTGAAACATGTCTTTAGCCCCAGCAATACCAGAGGCTTTTGGTAAAACAACTGCATCTGTGCATCTGCAGTTTGGCCATGAGCATACATCACATCTCATGAACATCTCACTATTTGTGGTGAGTGGTGAGTGGTTCCACTATCCACTATGTCTGGGTATCATACAGGAAAAGTCCACTGCTCTCCAAAGGGAATTCCTCTGCTGAGCCCCTGGCCCCTGGGGTGGCCACTCCTTAAACCAGAGGTTCTTCTGCAAGGGCATGGTTCTCAGCCCCAGCTACCACTGGGGAACTTGCAGCTATTATTACAGGCATTGCAGACTTCAATCCCTACAAGGACACAGCAGGCAGAGTAAATGACCAAAGCTAGTAAGGTGCATGTCCCTATGTGGTGGAGAGGAGCAGAGCAAATTGGGGAGCCTGTCCCTCTCCAGGAGGGGCTGCTGTGACTCAGTGCTCACTGCTGTTCCCCTGCAGAACACAGGCTCAGTATGAATAAATCTTCTTACTTCCGCATGACCTCACCCTACAACCAATTCAATTTTTAAAACATTCACATGTCATTCAAATAAGGTCTATAGTTCAGTTAATAATATTGTACCAATGCCAGTTTCCTGGTTTTGATAATGTGCTATGGTCATGTAAGATGTTACCGTTGGGGGAAGGTGGGGAAAGAATACGCAAGAATTCTTCTCTTGGTGCTATTCTTGCAACTTTGTGTGCAGCTTAAATTATTTAAAAATGGAAAGTTAAACACACACACACATACACACACACAGTGCAGGCCAAGCTGCATAGGTCAACAAGCCATAAGTTTTCTAAGCTTGTTGACATCCCTTGGTCAAATCCAAGTGGGCTAGTGCCTCACAGGCAAAATGGGAGAAGGACCCAAAACTCTGACCTGGCAGCTTCCACACATGGCCAACCTCAACTGTTGACCCTTTTATGGAACCAGTGCTCTGGAGGTGACACTGCAGACTTAGCTCACTGAACTCCTGCCTTTGCCAGATTTCTGAAATCAAATCACCACTGCACCACACAACACCCACTAATTCAAATGCATTTTGCACAAATAATTCTTATTTGATGAATAGAGCACCAGACTTACAATTCAGCCGTGGTGTGGTAAATTACATTGGCCAGATTAACTGTACAAAGAACACGTCTCAAAACAATGATTTCACTTCGAGCTAAGGAGGAACAAGTGCCCTTTCTTTCATTTCTAAATTACATTTTCAATCATAAATATTGAAAATTACATTTCTGATCACCACTGTCACCTTGTGAATAGTGGCACACGAGCCCCACAGACACACGGGTTTTTACAGAAGGAAAGTGAGAGCCATTAGAACACCCCAACCACTTTGAGTTTTAAAGGTCCTGTTCTACCAGCCCACAAGATTACAAAACGATGGCACCCTTTGGAGCTTGCAGAGGCAAGGAGCAGCAGTCTCATTGGCACATTGGTTATTAAACATATGGAATTATTACTCTGGGTGTATTTTACCACTTATTATACATGGACTGTTCCAAGTATTTATAGGTAGGTATGGTGTAGCCATTACCCCAGATAGGCAGACATGAAAACAGATCATACTTCTGCCTGGTAGACGTCTGAAACATCTGAGCTTCTGGTTATGAGCAAAATGATTTTGTTAAGGTAAAATGGGGGTAGCACGCTCATCTTCCTCTCCAATAATAACAAAAGTCAAGATCGTAAGGATGGGCTGGGCGCAGTGGCTGACGCCTGTAATCTCAACACTTTGGGAGGCCGAGGCAGGAGGACTGCTTGAAGCCAGGGGTTCGAGACCAGCCTGGGCAACAGAGGAAGACCCTGTCTCAGAAACAACAACAAAATTAGCCAGACATGGTGGTGTATGCCTGTAGTCCCAGCTATTTGGGAGGCTGAGGCAGGAGGATCACTTGAGCATGGGAGTTTGAGGCTGCAGTGAGCTGTGATGGTGTCACTGTACTCCACCCCAGGCAACAGAATGAGACCCTGTCTCAAAAAAATAATAAAATAAAATAAGACCAAAATAATCTCGAAAAATAAAAATAAAAATGAATGCTGCATGTAGAAACTTGGAAAAAAAAATAAAAAAGACTGTAAGGGCCGGGCGCAGTGGCTCAAGCCTGTAATCCCAGCACTTTGGGAGGCCGAGACGGGCGGATCACGAGGTCAGGAGATCGAGACCATCCTGGCTAACACGGTGAAACCCCGTCTCTACTAAAAATACAAAAAAATTAGCCGGGCGAGGTGGCGGGCGCCTGTAGTCCCAGCTACTCGGGAGGCTGAGGCAGGAGAATGGCGTGAACCCGGGAGATGGAGCTTGCAGTGAGCTGAGATCTGGCCACTGCACTCCAGGCTGGGGGCAGAGCGAGATTCTGTCTCAAAAAAAAAAAAAAAAAAAAAAAAAAAAAGACTGTAAGGATGGAGAGGCTCTTCAAAGGAAAGACGAATGGGGTGTTAAGATTACTTGGCTGAGGAAATAGCAGGAAAGAGGCAGAGCTGCCCCCATGGTCCCGGCTGGGAAAAGGGAAAGGCAGAAGAGGCTCTGATAGAAATACATGGCTAGAAACAGAGTCTGTGAAAGACTTAGATGGCAAGTTAGTTTAGCTGCAGATATTCTGACATTAAGATGAAAATAAAGGGCTTACCCACAATGAAGAAACCAAACACCCACCTCAACCAATGAATTGTATCCTTCAAGACATACACCCCTGGTGCCTTTAGATATAACCAGCACTAGGTTCAACTCTTCTCTGGATCCAGATACCTGTCAGCCATGCGTATGGACCATTAATAAACCGTAGCAATCTCTCCACCCACTGGCTCACATCAGGGATGTACTGACCACTCTACTTATGCTGGACCACACCAAACCCAGGCAACACTAAGCCATGCAAAGTCATACATAGAATATCCCATATCCTAAAGACAAAGCCCATAATATATTCTTGCAACCCTGCATTCCAGAGCCCCCTTCCCCCAAATGTACAGTATGCTTAGAGTAGTCCCTTAAGCATAACGTTGTACAGACCCTAACACGGTAGTATTTGTACATCACCTCTGTGCCCTGCACTAGCACTCAGATTTCTAGTACAGGCATCAAAGGTGTCTGCTGTAAGCATGCACCAGAGGGCTAATGCCCCAGGACAGCCCTCCACTCCAGCAGTAGCAGATAGGAGTTGATAGATTCATACCCAGCCATTTCCTCCCTTACTTGGAACAACTCAGGATTTGTTTACATTCCCAGAACTCCTGGCTGCAAGGCAAAGCAACCTGCTCATTCAATGCATTCTGTATCAGTCCCCTTCCCTTCCCTTCTCCTCTCAGGCTAGATGGAATTAGGGCCTAAAGACCACCTATGTTAGCCAGAGTTCTCCAGAGAAACAGAGTCAATGGGATGTGTATACACACACTGCATAACAACACTTTGGTCAACAACAGACCACATCTACCGTGGTGCTCCTATAAGATAACAATGTAGCTGAAAATTTTCTATCGCTCAGTGATGTATTAGCCATCATGACTGTCAATAACATCTGATATGGTTTGGCTGTGTCCCCACCCAAATCTAGAATTGTAGCTCCTATAATTCACTGTGTCATTGGAGGGACCCAGTGGGAGGTAATTGAGTCATGAGGGCAGGTCTCTTTCCCATGCTGTTTTCATGACAGTGAATAAGTCTCATGAGATCTGACGGTTTCATAAAAGGGATGTTCCCCTGCACATCTTCTCTCTTGCCTACCACCATGTAAGACATTTCTTTCACCTTCTCCTATGATTGTGAGGCCTCCTCAGTCATGTGGAACTGTGAGTCCATTAAACCTCTTTTTCTTTATAAATTACCTAGTCTTGGGTATGTCTTTATCAGCAGCACAAAAACAGATTAATACAACATCATAGCAGAATGCACTATGTTTAAATTTGTTTGGATAACACAAGTACTTCCCACTGCGTTACAGTTGCCTGTAGTATTCAGTATAGTAACATGCTCACAGATTTGTAGCCTAAGAGCAACAGGCTACACAAGTTTGTGTATGTATGCTACAAGGTTCACACAGTGGCAACATCACCTAAGGATGCGTTTCTCAGAAAGTATCCCCATGGTTAAGCAATGCATGATTGTATATGGAAAGCCAAACTCACTTGAAGGAGTTGGTTCATGTGATTTTGGAGGCTGGCAAGTCCGAAATCTGCCGGTTAGGCCTGCAGGGTGGAGACCCACCCAAGGACAGGCCAATGTTGCCGTTCTAGTTGGAAGGCTGTCTGCTGCAGAATTCTCTCTTGCTTAGGGGAGGTCAGTCTTTTGTTCTATTCAGACTTTCAAATAAGTGGATGCCCACTTTATGGAGGGCAATTAGCCTGACTCAAAGTCTACCGATATAAATGTTACTTTCATCCAAAAACATCCAAAACAATTTTGACTAAATATCTGGGTAACATGGCCCAGTCAAGTTGACACATAAAATTAACCATCACACCTCCATTCCCCATCCCCTACCAGTGTGTCCTGCAACCACCACTGAAAGAAACAACTTGCACTCTAATTCTTGTAACAGTGTCTGCTTCTGGGGGAACCTAACTTAAAGACATTGTATTTTTAGTGTACTGTGACTTGGAAAATAAATGAAAGCATAGAAATGCTTAGTCCTCTTTCAAAGACCTCGTGACCCATGAAAGCACTTGGCCCACAGTGTGGGAAGCACTGCATCACAGGCGCTGGAGTCAAATGCCCAGAAAGGCCCACACCATCGCCGAGGGCATGTAATCACAGATGTTTCCAAAGTCGTTGGTCATGATTTTGGAAAGACCGCAGCCTTCCTAACAGTGACACAGATATTAGGATGGTGTTGTCAAAGAAGTCCCTCTCTGTTCCATTGCATGTCTGACCTTCTAGACAGTTCGCAACGTTCTGAGAGGGGAAAGACTCTTGTCTGAAACCCATCACGTCACCAAAGCAGCAAAGACTTCATTTAAAAACAACACCTCTATCCAAGGGCTCAGAATCTGTTCACAAAAGAAAATACATCTTTTGACATGCCTAAAACTACGTGATTATATCCTTTGTGGCAAGACGAGACCAAGTGACTCATTGAAGTCATAAAGGCTGCAAATTGCAGTATTGTTGTCTTTGAATGAAAATTGCCAGAGGACTTGTGTTTCGTTGTCTGGAGAAACCTAGGCAGTCATTTGCCGCATCACGAGATCCAAATCATCTGAAGTTGGAGATCATCTCCTCCTTTTTGTATTTCATTAGTCGAGATCAGGTTAATAAAAAGTTTAAAAGTTGACTGCCTTCCCCAAGAGATTTATTTAG
The DNA here is from genome assembly GCF_000951035.1 of Colobus angolensis palliatus. Taxonomy (NCBI): domain Eukaryota; kingdom Metazoa; phylum Chordata; class Mammalia; order Primates; family Cercopithecidae; genus Colobus; species Colobus angolensis. The sequence goes on from NW_012116166.1 coordinate 4,186,917, forward strand.
ACCTCCTCTGCAGGGATGAGCTGGGAATGGCAGCCGACACTCTCATTTCTCCAGAGCTCACTCTGTCATCTCCCTCTGTGGTCCCTGAAGTCTGCCAATTAAAGACCTCCTCGATGACATTCTGCTGCTGAAGTTATGCACACATAAATCACTGTAATAAGAGAAGATTGTTATGTTAACCTCCACCATGCAACCCTTTTCCTTTTGTGAGACATGTGAAAAACATTCATTTGTCTGGCACAAAGGAAGCTATTTCCCAACAGATGCCTGGAAGCCTCGCCTGGATGATGCCCCTTCCTGTGGTTACGTAGGTGGTGCCTCCTGCACCAGCAGGCATTACTCAACTCGAAACGCAGAGCAACGAGGCCATAAACCAGGCAACATTACGTCAGAGACAGGGTGCTCCGAAATAAATGGGGAGCTGGTTCTATCTAGAGGAACATTTTTCCATGTTTAACCAAGCAAAACTGGAGACATTACTGAACACACAGTCTCAAAGGTCAATTCTTAAGGGGGAGACCAGTGCTGGGGAGGGAAGACACACACTTTCTACATCTACGGAGGAACCCTTGAGGTGACTGGAGTTTCACTGTTAGAACAAGGGGCTGGTGTGCAGCAACTGTGAATTTTACTTTGATGTGAAAAATTGCATCTTCTGGTTGAGCCCCTGGGAGCGGCAACCATAGCAGCCATGGGGCTGAAGCTAGAAGCAGTTACCACTGCGTGCTCCCTCACCTGCACTGCAAATCTTCGTGGGCTCAAATTCCCCAGAGATTCAGTTTTCAAAAGAGAGACAGAGAGAGAGAGAGAGAATGTTTTATCAACAACAGAATACTTTTTCATGATGCATTAATGACTTATATCTACATGTTAACTTTAGAAGACAATATTAATTGAAAGACCCAAAAAGGAAAAGTCTGGGCATGAACTGAGCTGTTTCTCTCTATATTCAATTGCCCTCATTTAGCTGACTCGAGGCTGGGGTGCCCCCAGGGGATGGCAAGGGGGAACCTGCTATGTAGATGTAGCCCCTCATCCAGAAACTGACTTGCTTTGGACGCCCAAGTGGGGACACCAACCTTGATCCAAAGACTCCTTTGCCCATCCCTAAAGACCTGACTTTCAGAGCTGCTATCAAAGGGCATGCACCTTGTAGGGCAAACCCACAGCTAGAAAGAAAGAGAGAAGAAAGAAAGAAAGAGGAAAGAGAGAAAGAGAAGAAAGAAAGAAAGAAAGAAAGAAAGAAAGAAAGAAAGAAAGAAAGAAAGAAAGAAAGAAAGA
>NW_012116166.1:4188247-4225850 GCF_000951035.1 Colobus angolensis palliatus
TAAAGAAAGAAAGAAAGAAAGAAAGAAAGAAAGAAAGAAAGAAAGAAAGAAAGAAAGAGAGAAAGAGAGAGAGAAAGAGAGAGAGAAAGAGAAGAAAGAGAGAAAGAGAGAGAGAGAGAAAGAAAGAAAGAGAGAAAGAACAAACGAACAGTGGCTCACGCCTATAATTCTAGCACCTTGGGAGGCTGAGGTAGAAGGATTACTTGAGCCCAGGAGTTCCAGACCAGCCTGAGCAACATAGTGAGACCCTGTCTCTACAAAAAAAAAAAAAAATGAGCATGGTGTGGTAGTACACACCTGTGGTCCCACGTATTCGAGAGGCTAAGTGGGGAGGATCACTTGAACCCAGGAGTTAGAGGCTGCAATGAGCTATAGTCATGACACTGCACTCCAGCCTGGGAGACAGAGCAAGACCCTGTCTCTTAAAAAAAAAAAAAAAAAACTCTAGTTAGAGGGGTTGGTAGGGAGGCGACAGGACACAATTTCTCTTATTACTTATTTCACAATCAAAACTAGAAATTTCATTCTAGTTCACACTACAGCAATTCACTTGCTGTTGGAATTTTGATATATTCTGTAAAGAGTGTCCAAAAATAACCAGTTGTACCTGATTCTGTTGAACTCTCTGAACCTGCCCATGTGTTTTTAACTCTCATTTTCTTATTTCCTGTTTTTTCTCCCCCTTCAAACTTAAAAGTGTAAGATGTTTTGCTTTTCTTTTTCTTTCTTTTTTTTTCTGAGACGGGGTCTCACTCTGTCACCCAGCCTGGAGTGCAGTGGCATGATCTCAGCTCACTGTAACCTCCGCCTCCTGGTTTCAAGTGATCCTCTTGCCTCAGCTTCCCAAGTAGCTGGAATTACAGGTGTGCACCACCATGCCCCGCTAATTTTTGTATTTTTAGTAGAGATGGGGTTTTACCATGTTGGCCAGGCTGATCTCGAACTCCTGACCTCAGGTGATCTGCCCACCTCGGCCTCCAAAAGTGCTGGGATTACAGGCATAAGCCACCGTGCCCAGCCAGATGCTTTTCTCTTTAACCTAGAGTGACCAGCCATCCTGGTTTTCCTGGGACTGAGGGGTTTCCCAGGACAGAGGGCTTTCAGTGCTAAAACTAGTCCTTTGCAAGCCATAGAGTCATTTGCCTTCTTTAAGTAAACACGTAAATCTTAGTTTGAGCCTACCAAACCATGGTCAATTAAACATAGTATATTAGTCCTTTCTCACACTGCTATAAAGATACTATCTGAGACTGGGTGACATAAACAAAAGAGTTGACTCACAGTTCTGCATGGCTTGAGAGACCTCAGGAAACTTACAATGATGGTGGAAGGGGAAGGGGAAGCTTGCATGTCTTACAAGGCAGCAGGAAGAGAGAAAGAATGAGAATGAGGAAGTGCCACACTTTAAAACCATCAGCTCTCATGAGAACTCACTCAGTATCATGAGAACAGCATGGGGGAACCCACCCTCATGATCCAATCACCTCCCATCAGGTCCCTCCCTCCACACGTGGGGATTGTAATTCAAGATGAGATTTGGGTGGGGACAAAGAACTAAACCATATCATACAGTTTCATGGTTTTGTAGTAGCAGATATACAAGTACATTAACCAGGCTGTGGGAAACTGGCCCCATGGGGCTTCTGAGCAGAAGTGAGACCACGTCAATCATTGCTGAGAACAATTTCCACCTCATACTGCAGGAAGAAGACTGAAGGCTTTCAGAGGCTATTGCACAATTTGAAGCATAAAACAATAAGGGCTTAAGTGAGAGGAATGGAAAACAAGGGGTAGAGTAAGCAGACCCTTCTTCACAGAGGTCTTGCAAATCGTTCCAATCCAGTCATTTATACAATCTTCGCCAGTTACCCCCAGACCCCATCAAAAGCATTATTTCACCTGAGGATCCAACATGGGGTGCCACCTCCTCCCTGGCACATGTGAGCAGAGCATCAACTCACTGTAGTCCTTTTATTTTGAATTAAAATATATAGGAACAATTGAAAAAGGATGGAACCAATGCATCTCAACATTCTCTTTATTGGCAAATAAATAAATAAATAAAATCCAAATTAGGTTTTTATTACCCTGACGGCACTGAGAATCATCTGGCTTGTGAGCTTTTAAATACTCAGCTTACAATGAACATCTCCAGCCAGATCCCGTGGGCATCACTCGTGGAGACTGGCCACAGGGTTGGCCCACATGTCCCTTGCCTCCTGCTAGGCTTTCAAAGGGAGCCTGTGATGCCTACATATGAATTGCACTGAACTGCTCTTGATTAAATCACTGTAATTTTTTTGTTAGTCTATGCTTTGAGTCGAATAACCGAGGTGTTGTTTTTTTTTTTCACTAATCCCAGGTCCAAATTAGACTTTTCTCATCCAGAAGTATTGGGAAGAAGGAAAACAAAAATAACGAGTATGAGTAAGAAGAGAAATCGCTGATACTGAGTGGTTTTGCTAAGCAACTGGCATTTTGCTGAGTGCTTCTCGTGTTACATTGTGCCCTGTGAAACTGCCATTTTTATGGGTCCCACGTTTATATTGTTTGACCCACTACGTTTTCTCCTATCATCCTCACAGCAATTGAACTGATACTGTCATTGTCCTATTTTTATACGTGGATACACTGAGGCTGGAGAAGAGTGTGGTCCAAGCATGTGGTCAAGCCCAGCTTGTCCCAGCTCTGACTCCAGGGACTGTGCTGCTAGCTGATACCCTTGAGTGCCCTGCCCTGACCTAGTTCCCCAGTCTTTTTTCTTTTCCCTTCTTCCCCAGCCTCTACTCCGAGCTGCACACTGCTGATGAGAGAAGACAGACAAACAAGATGGACAAGATGGTACCAAATGCAGAGTCATGTGGACAACGGGACCACTTGGATTGAGTGGCTGGGGCAGTTGTACTTTCATGCTGCTGGAATGGGTAGCCAGAGATTATTGAAGGCAAGTGCATGTGGACATTCCCAGCAGAGGAGGGGTAGAGCTCCCAGGGAACCACAGAAGCACCCACGTGGAGGGGCTGAGGATGCGGCCTGGGAAGGATGCCATGTGACCACGTTTCCTCTCTGTTTTCCAGGCCACCATGGCTGACCACCCAAGCATCCAAGTCAATAAGTCTTTCACTGAGAGAGATCTGATGCCCCACACAATCTCGCCCCAACTGGGAGGGTCAGCACAGGCTTTGTCTTCTCCTTGCACTTACTGAAGTTTATTTAACAGTTTGGACCTTGCCTGTTGAATCTTGAAAATATCGCAACTATGCATATACTGTGTTCTGAAGAGCTTACCCGAACACTATTTATTTAGTCACTTTGATCTAATTCATCACATGCAAAAATCTCAAACAAGCACTAAGTGTCCTTTCAGGGGGACGTGTTAAGGTAGTTAAAAGTACGCCTAAGCCCATGTTTCCCACGGCTCGGGCCACGGGTGCCATGGGTTCAAAAACGCAATTAAAAGAAGACTGTCAACTTCATCATTGTCAAAACGCCACATCATCCCCTAAAAGAAAGGCGCCCCCTTCATCAATTTCTCCATCCATGCCAAAGTTTTGGAGAGACTCTTCACTTTATAAATCAACTCACAGCTTAGAACATCCTGGCAGCCCCTTCAAGGAACCGATCGGAATGACAGGGAGAGAGAGGATAACCATCATAGCTTGACTGGATACAGGTGTTTGCGTTTACAGACGAACCACAAACGCCTGGATCTTTGACAGGCGTTGATGCTATCAGTGAATCGCAGCTATTATTGGCTCCGGTCACCAAGGGCTCGGGGGCCTTTCCCTTAGCAACATCTCTGAGGCTGATAACATTTGGCTGAACTTTTCAGATCTTAACCTCCCTTCTGACTTTCTGCAGTCAAACCCGCCTAAACTGATCAGAAGAAGAGACATGCAGTGGGAAGACAAGTAAAATATTATTGACTGGACTGTTTTATGTCTATTAGGAAGAAAGAGCAGAGAGGGGAGGGAGAACCTCACAGTCTGACAGGCGTCAAGATAATCAGGGGAGGAATCGGGGCTGCACAGTAACCCTCGATGAGGTTGGAAAGCACTGGCTTACAAGAGGTCATTGTTCTGCGCGGGGAACAAACAGGGCGCCGGGCAAACAAGGGCACGATTGCATTCCTCTACGGGACCCGTTCCTTGTCAGCAGGCCCTGCTCCTGCAGCAAAGCATAGGATGGGAAACAAAAACAGGAAGTAGCGTGACTCGAGGAAGAAGCAGGGGCTCCCCAACCTCATCCAAAGGCTTTAGTTTCTGGAAGCAGCAGTATGTGCTGACCCTCCATGCACCCTGGTGCGTGGGGCCTTTGTGCCGGGCAGAGATGGGACCCAGAGGGACAGGCGATGTTGCTCTGGGAGAATTTGGTTTTGGTAATTGGTATTTTCTTTTGTGTGTTTGTTTCTGTGTGTGTGTGTGATTTATTTTTTAATTTTAGATTCAGGAGGTGCCTGTGCCTGTTTATTACATAAGTATATTGCATACTGGTGAGAATTGGGCTTCTAGTGTATCCATTAACCGAACAGTGAACATTATCCCTGATGGGAAATTTTTCAACACCTGCCTCACTCGCAGTCTACTCTCTTTTGAAGTCCCCAGTGTCTATTATCTCCATTTTATGTCCGTGTGTTCCCACTGATTAGCTCCCACTTATAAGTGAGAACACATGGTGTATAGTTCTCTGTTCCTGCGTTAATCCATATAGGATAATGGCCTCCAGCAGCATCCATGTTGCTGCAAAAGGCATAACTTCATTCTTTTTTATGGCTGTGTAATATTCCATGGTGTGTATGTACCACATTTTCTTTATCCAGTAAACTGTTGATGGGCACTGAGGCTGGTTCCACAACTTTGTTATTGTGAATAGTGCTGTAATGAATACATTATATAATATATATAGTGCTGTAATGAATATAAGTATACATTATAATGATTAATATATACTTGATGAATACTATAATGATTTCTTTGCCTTTGGATAGATATCCAGTACTGAGATTGCAGGTTAAATGGTAGTCCTGTCATGATTTCTCTGAGGAATCTCCATACTGTTTTCCATATAAGTTGAACTAATTCACATCCTCACCAACAATACATAAGTGTTCCCTTTTCTTCACATCCATGCCAACATATGTTATTTTTTGACTTTTTAGTGATAGCCAGTCTGACTGGTGTCGGATGATATCTCATTGAGGAAACCGGTATTTTCAATTTGCATTTCACTTCCCTGCTCCTTGTCCTGCTGTTCCAGACGGATCTCCTTGCTTCTTCGAGTTCATGTCCCAAGCGTCCTGGCTGTGCATACCCAGGCTCAGGTGTGCATGTTAGGAAGCAGCTAGAAGGGCTCCACTTCCTCTCAGTGACCTCAAGTCCAGTTGCCAAGACCTCCTGGGACTCCACAAATGGGTCGATGATACAAGACATGCTTCCCTCTGCCCCCAGACCTACTGGAGAGGACAAAAATCCCCACCTGCTAACCAATTTGCAAGATCGAGTTTGCCGTCTGAAACAGAGGTCAACGTCTTCAATGCCAATACAGAAAGCTAGAACAGTAAGGCCATGCCCTGCACTGCCTCTCCTTCCCTCCCCAGACCCACATCCATTTTTACTCACCCCTTGGTTTTATCAGGTAAGACCAACCACAGACACTGCTCAAGGAGGTCCCACAAAACCTATGGGACATTCCCCACCATCCTATGGGTACAATTCACCTTGGAGCCATCTCACTTCGAGGACTGGGCTTAAATCCCCCAAACGTGTTTCCACTCTGTATTCCAGCAGCCCTGATCTGTGCAAATGGTTTACTCACAGCCATCAAAGAAGCACCATCCTTTTGTTAGAGGAAGCACCTGGTGCCCATAGAACTGTGTGACTTCGTCCACTTGAGCTTCTCACCACTCAGGGTGAGAGGGTGGGGTGGCATTTCAGAAAAACATCAGGAAAGGGAGACTTGGAATCAGAGAATGGCAGTACAGAAAGGAACTAAAACATCACCTTCTCCAACTCTTTATGCCACATGTGGGGAAACTGAGGCACGGGGCAAAGAAGAAAGAAGCACTTGGGTTTACACATGGTAAACTCCCCTGCGGCCCATCCCTGCCTCACCACATGGCCCTGCCTTGCAGTACATTCAGGCATGCGGGTCCATCCATGCTCCAGACACACCCAGAGTAGGCCCCACCTGCAGAGGCACTCGCCATCTCCGTCACACCTGACCAGGCTCTACCACAGACCCTCGGCTGGGCCTAGATCAGAAACCTGGAGGCAGACAAGCTCCCATCTCCATAACACACACAGTCAGGGGGACCTTCAATGCTTCCTCCCCATACCTGGCCCCTAAACTTACTCTTATTTCCATCTCTTACTGTGGCCCTGCGTGTCCTCTTTCCTAATTACCGTCCTACTCCCTGCCACAGAGCCTTCTAGAACCCTGGTTCTGTGACATCATGATGATGACGACGATGACAACGATAGTGGCAATCATTTATTAAGCACTGCCCTGGCCTAAGGCACCACATGGGTCATTTCTTCCGGGTTCCGACTTGCTTCTGCTTTGCCACATGGTAACACAATCCTATCATGGAAGCACCATCATTACCGCCATCATTTGGGGAAGCCCAAAAGGTGAAGTATCTCGCTCAATCTCACGCAGAAAAGCCAGGATTCAAGCCTGCGAGCTCTTCCACTTCAGTCACCCTCGCCCAGCACTGTCCCAGAATAGTGTCGTCACCACGGGGTGGAGGGACAGGTCTCAGAACTCTAACATCCCCATGTCCTCCCCTCGACTACAACCGCCTTTGCTCCCAGTCTTCAGGCACCGGGTTTTCTTCCCAGAGACCTGCAGGAAAGTGACGCCAGCCCCCTGCCCCTTGCATCAGTCCCTCCTGGCAGCTCCTCCCTCCCACACAGCCCAGAACCCACACTGGTTCATAAGAACACACTGGTCTCAGCTGAGCACTCAGTTATTCTACATCTCTTCCTTGTCCTTAAACCTACAGAGATTGTACCCTGCTCGCTCCTCCTCCTCCCACGTGACTGAGAGCTAATGGTAAGAATTTCTCCACTGTGTAGCACTGCATGTGGGCCCCCATCTCCGCTGCGCCCTGGGTCCCTCCATCAGAGTTCTCCACCTCTGTTTTCAGCTTCCTCTTTCATTCCTCCCAGTGCTCTTATGACCTCATCCTTCCACCTACAAATTTAGCGACATTCATGGAGACACCTTCCTGCCTGTCTCACCCACCACTGAAGACCAACCTTCCCTCCTTGCTCTTCCCTGTCACCCACGGTCCTCTCTCTCCTCCACTCTGTTCTCCCCATCACCACCAGCTAAAGCACTCCTACCATAAACCAACAAACTAACCACCTTTAACGTGATGAGCTCCTCCCTCTCACTCAGTCCATCATCAGTGACCTTCCCATAGGCAGATCTCATGGACACCCACTCCTCAGTCCTTGTGCGGCTGAACATAGCTGCTGTGTTCATCACCACTGAACACTCCTGTCATCTTGAAACTATCTACCCCCTTGGCCTCGGGTTTTCTTCCTTCCTCCATGACCACTCCAGCTCAGCTCCACCCATGACTTCCTCATTCTTGACCTGTCCCTGGTTGGTGGTGGTCCCCAGGCTTCCACTGACAATCTGCCCCATTTCCCCGGCCATAGCTTTACCTGTCACTCCAGGTGCTAACCCAAGCTCTTCCCACAGATCTCAGGCTTAGCTCCAAACTGGCTGGACATCTCCAGTTGTCTTCAGCAAAAGAATATGCTCATGACAATGGCCCACAATCTTGCTTCCCAGGGTGATTTGATAGTGTGGTTTCGGATTACAGCCTGGCTTCCTGGGGTGATCCATTACAAGAATAAAGTGTTGATAACGCCAATGGGTACATTTCCAGGTCAGGGCGGTTATGTTTCTCTCAGCAAATGAATGGGTAGTTTCCCCAGCACCTGAAGGTGGTGAGAGTTGGTCTCAGCTCTGATAACCCAGGCTCTGCCAAAGGTGTGACCTTGGGCTTTGGGGGAATGAACAGAGTCTGTGATACAGTGTGGTGGTGTCCATCTGTCCTTGCTCAAAGCCGATCTCTACCTGCACCTGTTCTGAACCCGAGCTCTGCATTAAGAGAGCAGTTGAGTGTTGATGTATGGACAGAGCCAGCCCCCAGCTATTCTGGGCTCACTATTTGCAGGCAACTTATGGGCATGCTTGAGTCATAGGATCATTGCACCCCGGTGCACAGGGCAGGGTCCCCACCCATATTCATCCCGCTAGACATGAGGCAGCCCTTACAATGTGCAGTGTCACAACCTGGGGGAGTGGTGGTAGGCAGCCACTGGGAAGAAGCACCCTCTTCAAGCAGGTTTGATGTTGCTTCAACTCTCAAATCCTCCTGAAGGTTTAATGTTGCTTCAACTCTCAAAACTGCTGCCCATGGTTTACAAGGTCCTGAATGGGAAATGACACACAGCACATGCCTCTTATGGCAGCACCTCCTGGATACTCCATCTGGACTTGAAAATGCAGAAGGAACAGTAGGAGGGAGTCTAACCAGGAAGCTGTCGTTCAGATGCCCCCTCTGTCACTCACTCGCTGCGTGACCTTGGGACAGTGACCAGTTCTTCTGAACCTCAGGAGGCTTATCTATTGGACATTTACCACAATCCCACCCTGCCTCCTCACTGATTTGACTCAAGGCTCTTCTGTGGTTACCCTCAGAGCTGTCATGAGTGAGCCCAGAGGGTGACAGAGCCAGCAGGGGTGGTGTCTTTGCAATCCTCACGCTGGCCATCCCGACGTGGTCCCCTCTGCTGCTCCCCGCTTCCACGGCCGTCTCCTTCTCATCCAACAGGCTTCAGCCCAGGAGTCACCGCCACAGAGTGGACTTCCCGCCACTCACCCCAGTGTAGCCGCCAACTCGAGGCACTTTCTAAATGATGCCTCTGCTCTGTTTTTTGAAGAAAGTCTCAAACTTACCTTCCAGGGAAACTGACCAAACCAAGGAGTGCTGACCCTAAGTCCCTCCTGGAGCCAAGATCAGGGAATTCCTAAACAAATCAGATGACATGGCCTCTTCTTTGAGCCTCTCTCCAATGCTAGTCTTCTAGTTATCACCAACTAGAAGTTTTTAAATTTATGTATTGTACTGCTTGCTTGTTATCTGGTGATCTGCAAGGTATAGGTGTATCTTAGTCACTGAAGTAGAACCTGCCTGGCTCACAGTAGGTCCTCAATGGACATTGACTGAATAGCTAATGAGGGGATGATTGAGTGGACATCCCTGCCCGAGGCTGGGACACCCGGGCTTGATAGATCCTGGTTCCCACGTCTCAATGCGTCTGCCTCTTGTCGCCTCCTTTGCCAGTCACTTCCTCAGTGATGGAAAGAGTCGAAGTTCTCCTGCTGGATGCATTTTCCCTGGATTTGGGGAACCCAAGACAGTGTCAAGACTACAGTGAGCTCTGAGCGCCTTCAGGAGAGCCAGCCCTGGATACAGCCCCCCAGGTACCCCTATGAATTTTCCCGTATAAAAAATGAGAAATCTGTAGCTGGGTGCAGTGGCTCATGTCTGTAATCCCAGCACTTTGGGAGGCCGAGGTGGGTGGATCACTTGAGGTCACGAGTTCAAGACCAGCCTAGCAAACATGGCAAAACCCCATCTCTACTAAAAATACAAAAATTGGCCAGATACGGTGGCACATGCCTATAATCCCAGCTACTCAGGAGGCTGAGGCACAAGAATCTCTTGAACCCGGGAGGCAGAGGTTGCAGTGAGCTGAAATTGCACCACTGCAGCCACTACACTCCAGCCTGGGTGACAGAGCAAAACTCTGTCTCAAAAAAAGGAGGAATCTTCCATTGTAAACATGACCAGACCTTACCCATGAAAGAAGTTCCTTTCGATGTCTTCTTAGAGCAGTGTGCTCAACCACCAAACAGAGCTGGGACTTCTGTCCTTCCGAAGCCACTCCTGTAGAGCAGAGACAGGCACCCGTCTCTGCATAAGCCCTTCTTTCACTGTAGTATTTTCCCAAAGCAGGTGAGGAAACAGGGATCTGTCCTGTTATTTGACCTGTGCGATAACTTCTATCCATGTCTGGTATCAGCACTCCCATCTCCGAACATTCCACAGCAGTGACTGATGCCCAGACCTCCGGCTAGATGGGAGCCCTGACTGTCTGTTCTCTGTGCACTTGGTCAGCCGCTCTTCACTTGGATTGCACCCTCTTGAGGGACTAAGCTTGCAACACCTCACATCAAGTAGACCAACAAGCCACCTTGTTTGGCTGAAATATAAGTTCATTCTGCAATTTGGCCATCGGGGGAGGGTGAGAAAGAAGACAGGCAAAAAAACAGATGAAATGGAAGGGAAAAGACGCACACCCAGGAGCAGAGAAAAGACAAGGGAAAAAGAAAAAAAAAAACTAGTTTAAGGGAGAGGGGCAAATGAATCATATATAGAAGCAAAAGAAGATTAAGGGGAGAAATTCTCTAAGATCTTTCAAAAACTAACTGCTGTCTATAAAGGAGTGACGGGACATGAGGTGAGGATTATACGGTGCTGTCCAGTTGGCACAAAGGGTGCAAAGTCTTAACATCCCCCTGCCACCTGCACCTCCCACTGCGCCATGCTAAGAGCTGCGAGAGGCTCCATTCCAGCTCAAACGATGCTGCAAGCTCAAAAGTAGAAAACTTGTCCTCAGATGCAACAACAGTTGTCAGAGCAATGTTACCCTGGGTTGTGAAGAACCCAGGTCTGCATGGAAGAAACCTGGGCTGCCCCAGTCCCTGGCCAAAGGTTTGCCAAGCACCCTCAGAAGACCTGCAACTGTCAGGGAAAGTGAACTTGGTCCCCCGCCCCCCAAATCCCTGCCGGTTCTCATTGCTTCATAGTCCAGTGCAGTCCCCGACCCAGACCCAGGCCTCCCGAGAAGCCAGTGAGGTGAAGTCATTCGAGGGAGCCTCAACCCTGATGGGTGGGCAGAGGCCCTGTCTGACTTGCCCACTCATATCACTCAGAAATCTGAGGAGGCGGTACTTGGGGGGCAGTAGAATGTGGCTCCAAGAAGTCACTGTCGTCTCCATGGGCCACGCCAGAGTTCAAGACCAGATCATCGCTCCCACGGCCAAGGGATCTCTGGAAGGTCCCCTTTGCCACCAAGAGCCTGCCCTTTTCTGCATGTTTTGAAAGGAGTTTTCCTAAACACAGCCTCCTCCATCAGGAAGTTTGAATGTATACACAGCGACTCTTATTCAGAAAAGCAGCGACGAGCAGTTTTATATAAAAGTTACATCTCCATTTAAGAAAGAATATATAATTCCACATTCCACTGTCCCTCGAACTTTATTCCCGTTTATGTAGATCTTAATACAGTTATATAGTCGCGGGGCTAACGTCCCCTCCGGATGGTAATGAGGTCCTCTCGAACCCGTTAGCTGCTATAAAGTATGCAGAAGTTAAATGCACAGATGGAAAAAAATTTGTCTCAATTTTATACTTCTGCAAAATGGTAATTTTGTACTTAAAATGTACAAGATGGATGTTCAGAAATATAGGCTGATAGCCTAAATTATATTTGGTCATAATTTATGTAGTACAGTCCCAAAGAGATACAAAAAGGCAGAGCATAATTTATCTGCTGGAATCAGCGATAGCTTTGCTAAAACTCCCATTTATTCCATCCCCCATAGTTTTCAGCAGGCTTCGTCCTCAGGGCTCACTCTATTTAAGTTTTCCATACTGCTGTTTGATCACATATTGTACTCTATAATTTGCCTATCATCTGAAGCAAATTTAGGTCTCAGAAGTTATGATCTCTACATAGCAACCACTTTATTTGGTAAATGCAAAATATTTATAGCAATATAAAAACCAGATGAAAATAAAATTCCTATAATCATTGGAACGTACACACTTTATCATTGGGGCTCGTAAGACCATTAGAGGAAGACTAGTATGTTGCCTAATACAATTACCTTTGGACGCTCACTCGAATTTGCTGATGCTTGGGAACCGGAAAAACTTTCTCCAGCATCCCTTCCATCTTGCCAATGGTGAGGAGAAAAAAAAAAAACATCTGGGCACGGGCTCCAGAGAGAATTGCCCCAGAGGAAATGAGTTGAAAAGCGAGAGTCAGATGAGTCATCACTGTGCCTCAGATGTGGAAAGGAATTTCCAAGTAAAAACACACTGCCTGGCAACGGCACTGCCCTGGATGGGTTCACCCCTTACCTTCCAGGGAAACTGACCAAACGAAGGAATGTCGACCCTAAGTCCCTCCTGGAGACAGGATCAGTGAATTCTTACACGAATCAGATGACGTGGCCTCTTCTTTGAGCCTCTCTCCAGTGCTAGTCTTCTCACACCTCTAACTTCTTTGTATATGTGTGTGTGCTTCCAAAATTGTTACTTGGAGATGTTCAGGCTGGAACCTACAACATAACACAGTCCATCAACAGCTCCTTCGAAAAGCAATGAACTCTTCAAAACAGAGTGGAGAGAGAAAACAGGGAAGGGCCAGGCCTCAAACTGAAATGTGCACTTGAAAACCCGAGGGAATAACGTTACTATGCACATTCACATACACTTGTTGAGTGTCTGTTCTCTGCAAGCACTGTCTAGGGCAGAATGCTATTAGGACAGAATGCTGTTCAAATATGTGTTCAGGTGACTTCCACTTATGCATAGGACCCTGCCCTAGGTTCTCTCCAGTCCTCAAAAAAAAAAAAACCTGCACAGTAAGGCTTATACATTACCAGTATTCAAAGGAGGAAATTGACCAGGAGCAGTGGCTCACACATTCAATCCCAACACTTTGGAAAGCCAAGGCAGGTGGATCACCTGAGGTCAAGAGTTTGAGACCAGCCTGGCCAACACGGTGAAACTCTGTCTCTACTAAAAATACAAAAATTAGTCAGGCATCATGGCACATGCCTGTAATCCCAGCTACTGGAGAGGTTGAGGCAGGAGGATAGCTTGAACCCGGGAGGCTGAGGTTGCAGTGAGCTGAGATCACACTGCTGCACTCCAGCCTGAGCAACAGAGGGAGACCTCATCTCAAAAAAAAAAAAAAAAAAAAAAGGAGGAAACTGAGGCTGGGAGAGGTCAGTGGTAGAGTAGAGAGTGACACCCAGGACTGATACCATTCAAGCCAGCAGTATCTGACACCACCAAACAAGCCCCCTGTTGTACTTTTCTGTATGCCAACACAGAACGCCAAGCTTCCCGAGGTACCTATGCTGGGATATTGCTTCTCTATCCTCAGACCTCTCTCCGCCCACCTCAACCCCCTTCCATCCAGCCCTCAAGGTTGCCTTCAGCTGAGTGAAGATGAAATAAAACCCCAGCTGCATCTCTCTGATAAAAACTTCAACTGAAGCCTCATATATTTTGTAGATACTAAAGATCTCATGGCTCTTTGAAGACGAGTGTTGTATTAATCATTGTGGTTGCTCAGATTATTTCCTCGTTTTTAACACTGCTCAAGCCCTCTACCACAGAGCCACCATTTCTGTATCCAGAGTAGTGAGACCGTCAGAGACATCCTAGATTCCTCTGGAGAGCCACTTCCTCCTTCCTCGCAACCTACCTCCAGCTCCAGCTCCCTAAGTCTAAGGGAATCTCCCCATTTTTAACTTTTTTACCCAAAACATGCTTAAGCAGAAATCACCTGAACGCATATTTGAATAGCATTCTGTTCTAATCCAAATATTATTCTACAAGGTCCATTTTAAAGTCTGTTTTTTCATATATCACACTGGAGGGAGAGAGAGAGAGAGAGAGAATATAACTCAAACTGAATCTGTAAAAAAAACATTCGTAGGGCAAAGGAAATATCTTGGTCTAATTTATCTCCTGATTCTATAATTATTTCAAAGCCAAATACAGGTTCCTAAAGTATCAGAATGGAAAGGAGCCCTAATGCACCAGAACGGCTCATTTCGCAATTGGGGAAACTGAGGCTCATAAGAGCAGTCATACATACACCAGTAAGGAGAACAGTTAGGTTTCTATTTGGGTCTTGCTTGGTAATATGTGAACAGTGTGTCTGTTCTCAAAAGACAGTAGCTATTGCAATCAGTTGGGAACTCAAGAATAGCTGACATATGGGACCGTCCATGACTTGTCGCCAGTCCCCTTCTAGCCTGTGGGCAGGGAGATAGGTTTCATTTGCCTGTTGTCTGCTCATCAGCACTCCTCCCCATGCAGGGGTAGAGGAAGCAAGAGGGTATGTTGACTTTTATCAGGAGCCTGCACGCTGGGCATTAAGTTTGAGCTTTCTCCCTCTACCTTCAGGCAATTGTATGCATGGCTCCAATGTGCAGGTGAGGCTCAGTCAAGGGCACTCATTTTCCTAAGGACACACACAACAGAGCCCAATAATTGATAATACTACCGTAGAGGTGACTTCAGAGGAAGGAACTATTAACGTTACCTTGGGGAGTAGGAAACAACATCCTAGTTGAATCTTCTAGGACGGGACAGTATCTGCATGCAGAGGACAATTTGTGGGCAGAGGTGCTAAGGTCCCAGTAAATATTTAGGATGGTATTTGCACACAGAGGACAATTTGTGTGCAGAGCTCCTAAGACCCCAGTAAATATTTGCTCCATGTTCACAGTCCAGGGAGGGAGAAAATGTGCAAAGGCCCCGAAGAGAGAAGCTTTAAAACCCCACAGGAAGCTCTTTCCAAGTATTTTGCAAAGGGGATGGTTGTTCATCCCCTTCTTAGGAAATCATTCAACCTAGCCCGGCCTGCCAGCCACCCTGCAGCCAGGAGCTCTGATGTGTGCTATTATATAGAGTGCAGGAATGTGAAAGGCACCACATAAAATCAAATTCTCTTCTATTCTAAGTTGAGTGGTGCACCAGTTCAGCTTTAAAACCTAATTTCTTAAAAGTTTCAAAGGGGAAAAAAATGTTCCTTTGCAATTGGAATCGAGTCCACATAAATTAGCAGGCGAGCTCTCCATATCCATCTTTCCGAACTTTCCTGGATTGTTCATTTTAATCAAGCGGCCCACATTCTTGACTTTTCATCCTTCACTGCCCAGAATGATGCACTGCGGCTACTGATGACACGCAAATGTTAATTTTGTTCAAGTTCAAACATCATCCAAAAAGGGCCTATTTTAAAGACTGCTTTGCAAACACCAGCTGAAAATGAGGATGAACGGAATCAAACACCGCCAAGAAATTCAGAGGAGGAAAAGCTGTGGTCTTACGGAAACGCACAAGTTTTTTTGTCTCTAGATCCTCAACCTCTCCAAGGCCGAGAGTAGAATCCTTGATGTCTAGAGCTGGAAGGGAAATCAGATTTCACCCCAGCCCTGCCCAAGGTCATTCAGTGTGGTAGGGAAGGGACGAGATAATTCAACTCTCCCCCTGGGTAAAGGAGCCTTCATAAAATGTGAAACCGGTGAAACCATGCATTTCAAGTCTTTCTGTCAGTTAGTAGGTTTCGGGAACAGCAGGATACATCACACACACACACACACACACACACACACACAGGCACACAACAGGCTTATTTTAGAACTCTGGCTCACCCTTTAACCAACTACCCTTCCCTCTATCCCGTCTCCTCCAGTACAGGATGTCACTATTGTCCAGTGAGGGCACAAGAGTGACAGTTGTTCAAAGGTGCGTCAACAGGAATTGTGTACTTAAATAAGGAGAAATCAGCCAAGTTCCTGTTTCTTCATAGTTGAAATTGTCTGAGACTTGGCACCTGGTTGTTTGCCTTTGCACCCAATGAAGCTGCACGAGAAAAGGACATCATCTATATGAGTCACTACCGCATCCCCCCCGGAGCCTAAAACAGGGCCTTGGTGCCTCGTGAGCACACAATGAATATTTCTGAACAAATGAAGAAATGAAATCACTCTGGTCTATTTTTCACTAGGATCCTTCAAAGCAGGACCGTACTATGGAAGGTCTCAGCATAGAGGTTAGAGGTCTGAGGGTCCCTAAGACATTGAGCACCATCTCACAGCAACATGGCCTTAGAGAATAAATCCATCTCAAAGCTGTGGTCCCAGGGATCTCAATGGCCTTGCCTCTAGAACAACAGCCACATGTAAACAAGCCATCAGCAGTGACAAGGACCAGTTTCCGTGGCCCATCGGACTAAACTGTTCACAGTGGCGGCCCATCTTCTGAAAGAACAGAAGAGACACTTCCACTGCAACGTCAAGAAAAAAATGACTGTCGCTATTCCCTGAGCGATAACAGCCGCTCTTGAAATGCAGGACATGTTTCATTTGGCTTATAATAATTGTGTACTGTCTTTTAACCCTCAAAGTGTTAAGTATTGGCATATCCTCTGGGGATGAAAAGATCTGGGGTTAACAACTTTCTCTTTTAAAAATTCATAAAGGTGCAAATAAACAGCATTGCATCCAGTGGCTATGCATTGCAAGAAGCCAAGGAAGAAAGAGGAAAAAAAAGACGACAACAACAACATTACCCCCCACAGGATACTTGGCAATTAACTGCAGCTATGTCAGCAATTTTTTGAAAAATTTCCTAAACATGGAGAAGACTCATCCTCACCATATGAAAAACAAAGCTACTGCAGTGACTCTCCCATGCATTACAATGTGTGTGTCTTACTTCTTAACCAAGCCGCTAATCACGCAAATTATTGCAACTAATTACATTTGAAGGTCTAATTAATTCTTTCAGTACCACATCATTTAGTACGCATTCACAACACAGCACCTGTTTTGAAAATCCTTGCAGTTAATTTGTTTATAAACAAACACTATTTGCATAAAATGTTTAATGAATGGTTTAACAGTTAGTACAATACTCCAGTTTTGTCTTCGTAGATCTGAGGTCATCAAAGGCCACGATAAATTAATTTTAAACTATACAAATTAATTTAAATAGAATGTGTGAATTTGTCATTAATAAAGAAAACATTTTCAACATGTTAATTAATATCTCTGTAACAGGCTAATTACTTCCTGCACAACAAGTACATCTTACAAGCAAACCTGAAAGATTTGGGGGGCAAAAGGGTGGGGACTATTTTAAAACTGCAAAACAAAAAGTGCAATTCAGAAAAAGCACACGCAGCCCGATTATACTGGAGAATTCACCACTTAGGACAGGCAAACCAAGAAAAGAAGCTATTGCCTTATGTTACCAATACAACACATTTTAGTCATCGAGAATGGGATGGTTGAAAAACGTTTCTATCACAGGTGCAGTTACGCTGCAAAGATGGTTAGATGATGTCTGCCTTCTGGTAGAAAGACACAATTAACGAAAATATTAGTTCTCAGAGTGAAGATCTCTCCTTTGAATGTAGGGCATATTAGCTGTGTTTGTAACCCAATGGTAAATACGGATTTCATTAAACAAATCTGCATCTTCACACCAGTGTCTGAGGCTCAGCCATCATCATTCTCCCTGTGGCAAACCATGGAAAGACACTTCATGTAGAAACTAAAGAGGAACAACATTATAGCCCAACATCAAGCACAGCCATTGCAAAAGCTGTCACTGAGATATGTTCACCCTTAAGTTTGTTTCTGATTTGCAAGCATTTTCACATTTGATAAGCACCTGTTGTAAATTTACATCCACGCAGGAAGTATTCTTATGCTAGGGAGCTGAGAATTGTAAAGCATGTTTATACTCTTACCCTTGTGTGGTGTTGCCCCTTAATGCACAGGCTGATAAAATGACTAGCTACACAGGACCCCGAGGGATGTGCCGCTCCACCTGGTTCCCACCGCATCTGCCCCCAGGGAGCCACTAGTCCCTTCCTCCTGGAGCAGGTTTCGTCAGCACTCATCAACAAGCACTTGGTTTTTGTTTTAAGTTTGTTAATTTGGAGAGGATGTGGAAAGAGATGGGAGCAAGGAGGGGAGAGAGGGGGGGGGAGAGAGAGAGACAGAGTGTGTGTGTTCAGGGTGTGGAGGTAGAACGACAGAAAGACAAAAGGAAGCACAAATACAGACTTCCCAACACTTCTCTGGGACCTGCCAATGTATTTCCAAGAAAACAATAGAAAAATAGTAGGAGTTCCATCCTGATAGCACCAGGGGAAAAGAAGAATTTGCCCAACCTCTTATTGGACCCAGATTTCCAGAGTGGTGCTGCTACTCGTTAAAAAACACTTGGCCACCTGGCCCCTTGGTCCCGATATTTCCTTAGAGGTGTATATAGAATAAGATTATCCCAAGCACCCTGCCCCCAAACTACTCCGGTGAACCCAGTACAGTGTGAAAATCCCTTTGCTTTACTCTTTTGCCAGATAAATGCCAGCCAGCATCCCTGTCTCTGGGGCCCTGGAAAGGCCTTCAACACACCTGGCCTCACTGCCCTGTGGCTTCAACAAAGAGGCCGAGCATCTCCTATAAACCTCGAGGTCCATGGATGACGTAGCGCAGTGATGGATTTCCGAAAAGGCAGGTGCTTCCCACTCTTTAAATTTTTTTTTTATTCTTTCCAAGTTTCCTATCAACAGCCCTGCAGTAAAAATTCAGGGCTTCAGAGACAAACATTTCATGAGTACAGACTGTGATGAGGAAAAGCAAGCCATTTCCTCTCTATCTATCAGGACCCAGAGGTAAGCTGCTGCTTTGCTCTTAAAATGAAAAAAAAAAAAAAAAACAAGTGATAACGGTTGGTACAGGACTCAGGACTACAGGCCATTTCCATGTTGACTTCTTTTGGAAAAGATACCCAGGACAGCCATGTGAGGAGTTACTCCAGGTTTCGGCCCATAGCCAGCTGGGAGAAATGAGGTTCAAGGGGCAGAGGGTGAACTCCTCAGCAGAGACAGAACAGGGCAGGGGGAAGGCAGGAGGCGGGTGACTGTCAGAGAAAATGCCTCCATCCCAGAACAAGCAGAAACAGGCACACCACTCTGAAATATAAAAGTCAGAAAGCCTTGCAACACAGATGCAACCCAGGGACTTCCCCTTGCAGCCAGCAGCCAAGGCAGCTTCTAGGCACAGCGTGGCTGTATTTAAGCCCAACTTGGTCCCTAACTTCTCTCCAAAGCCGGTCAAGGTGCCCCACCCAAAGCATCCAGATGACAGGCTCCTGCCTCCCCTCTTGCACGAAATCATTCCCGGATGTAGAGCCTGGCTTTTTCTCTCTCCCCATTAAAAATCACCAGCGTTTCGCAAATAAAGGCGATCACCATGTGAAAAATTATCTTTTAAAATGGAGTTTAATTTGCATATAAGGAACGAGAGATTTATGACAAGCAACATCGTCCAGTACTGCATCTGCCTAGTATCAGTCGTAATTTAGATTGTTTGTGACTGATCTTAAATTCTAAAGCTTGGAGAAGATGAAGTACTCTGTTGCTGTATTATTGTCAGGAGTCTAAGACTTACCAGAGATTTATTAGTAATCTTATCACAAACATGTCTCAAGTTTTTGCTTTTAATATGTGCCAAGCTCCTCTGAGGAATTTTCCTCACTGCAATTATATTCCTCAATGCCTGCATTCTGAAGCTGAGTTGATTTCCTTCCCAAAATAAAGCGACCTATCATTACACCACAGCCGCTCTTGTACATTTTTCCTCTGCTACTTAATAATCAATGTATTCATCATTAAAATCTGAGCCCTGAAGCAATGGTTTTTAGCATATTCTAATGACTAGCGACTTGCAAATTACAATGACCTTTCATGTACATTCTGAAAGCACCTTGTTCTAATGTGTACTGTATTTATAGTTTGCCAATACAAACTAGCCAAAGATTGGATAATTACTGTAATCTATTAGCTCGATTGCTTTCCCTGCTCATTTATAGCATGTGCCACGCAGGCCATTTTCAAAAACTGGCCTATCTTTCATCTCCCGCAAGCTCAGAAAGTAAGGGATACTTCATCTTCACAATATACACACTTACTAATGTCTGAAGAGCAGCCCATCTCAGCTCAAGGAGGTTTCAAAAATAAAGAACCTTCTTTCCTATTAGTGTCATAATGCTATTTGTGACTGACAAAAAACACCGCTCCGAGAGTGTAAACTTTCGTTGAAGAATGTCAAGGCCAGTCCCATTTTCTGCCCATTACTCTGACCTCCAAATAGCATTTAATAAGATCTGCTTTGAAAGAAAAAGATAAAGGCACTTCCCTTAAACAAGAAACAATTTTTTTCTTATAAATAAATATTTCAAGTGAAGAATTAAACTTTTTCTTTTCTTCTTTTTCTTTTTCTTTTTCTTTTTTTTTTTAAGCACACTGCTGTTACAACTCCAGAACCGATAAGGAAGCTGTGTGTGGAAGTATGAGCTCGGGTCGCCTTCTGACCCTCTGTGACGGTCTATTTCAGGCAGTTATGGATAGACAACATTACAGACACTGGTAATTAAAACAACACTAATTTTGTCTCTGTGGCCACGCTTTGTTGTTGGAAGCCATCTATCATGGCCTTCACGCATCACACAATGAGAAGACATTTGTCTACGTACATTGTGCTTGGTCAACGGTTTTACGGATCTCCCCACGTACCTGGACACCCAGGCACTTTTAAAGACGTACTGCCTTCATTTCTACTCTATTACTCTGATTAATAAAACATTTTGCATGCTTCGTCAAAACACCCTGCAAGCTTTTCACCACATATATTCATGGGGGGAAAGCGATGTTAATTTCTTTCCCTTTCAGAAAGAAACTAACAACAACAACAACAAAAGAAATTCTCTTTTGGATTGGAAGAGAGAAAGAAAAATTCAAATATGGAAATACTTGTCTTCCCCGTAAAACAGAGTCCAGCCTAATGAAAAGCATAATATTAAAACACACACACAATGCCGAGCATCTCCTTTAAGGCTACACATATTTTTGACTATATGTATCGTTAGTTCTTTCCTGTGCATTCATTTTCTTGATTTATGGACACTCCATTTCACTTCACCTTTTATTACAAGATCTACAGTTACATTAAGAGTAATAGCAAGTCAAATGTTTTTATATTTGAGAATTAAAAAAAAAAAAGAAAAGAAAAGATCTATTCCATGGGCCCTCATAGGAAATTAGAGGTAGCCAAAATGCAAGATGACTAGCTTAGTTCTGTTACAATCAACTAAAAAGAAACTATAATGGTGCATTTCAAGGCATCTTTAACAAGTGACACAAACAAGAGAAGAAACAGACAGGACCATTTAACTTCAAACTCCACTGAAGAGAGCCGAATTGTAAGCTTCCTACAGCAAGCCCAGCTGGCGGCTATGTGGCAGTCTTCATTTCTCAGCGGAAAAGCCAACTCCCTTGAGACTCTCCAGGCACCCCCAACCGCATTTTTTATCAAGTGTCTAAAAGGTAGGAGTTGTTAGAATTCTTTTCTCTATTCACAGATGATCACAGTCCTTTTTCCCCCTTTAGCTTGCAGACGCACATGTAGTTTCAAATATTAGCTAGAACTCCAGCCCTCACCAGCCCCTAATTGCTCTCTCAGGGAAGGTATCATAAATGCAGGTATGGCTGACACAGATGTAGCTTCAACTTTATGCAGGCAGGAATGCTACATCAAAGCTATTTGCAAAGTGACATAACTACTTATTTAAAAGAACATTTTTATTATATTCCTTGGAATTTGCATTCTTCTAGAAACCAAGTGTATTTTTTAATGCAGCCACAGAAATGTTGGGGCAATTGACCATTCATGACGTCTGCAAAGGAAAGGCATCTAAATATTTTTCAAGCCACTTTAATAAATTTGAGTGCGTCTGTCACTACATGTAACCTGATTATTTAAATAAGTTAATATTAGCACGTCTCTTCTGCCAGCTGCTGTAAGCAGTCGGCTGCTGTCATTAAGCAAAAAGGCCGAGACAATGTGAGTTTATCTGGTCCTACCTGCGTTTCTACTCGTCGTTCGACTGAAACAAATGGGAAAGAAAAACTTACTGACTTTTGGCGAACTACAAAGGTTAACTCAATTCATCATGGAGAAACTGATGCTAAGTGCTTTCTGTCTGTCCATATATTTTAAAGATTTAGAAGGAACCTGGTAGTGTTCTTAGAAGACAGAAGACAGGAGTGTTCATCTTCGCCATATGCAGAGAGTCTCTTGCAGTTTTCTCTTTACTTCACTGGCACTGCTGAAATCCTTCTTAGACCACAGAGTTTTGGAAACAAGGTTATTTTTCAATGAGTTAAAAAGCCAAAGCTTTTCTTTCTTAGGATCTTTAACTCTTTTAAGGTAAGTGGCAGGGTTTGAAGGAGTTAACCCTTTGAGGAGAAGGAGCTCAATAGCTTGCAATGATAGGAAGAGAATTCTCATCACCCAGGTTGCAATAAAACGTGCCTCTCCCGACACCAGTAAAGCCCACCCTGGAGATTTCTAGAGACTGCTGGAAGGCAGTGGAAGGTAAACCCAGAGGAAACACAAGATAAAGGCAACCAGGTGGCCTGGTTCTTAAATCTTAAAGCAACAGTTCCAAACTTGAGAGCCCGCATTGCAATCTATTGCACAGCCTGACAGAAGAAGGGACGAGGAAGTTCAGAACCTGGCAATTGGAGTGTTTCCCAGCGCCGGGTCCCACCGCGCACCGCACCGAACAAGAAATCTTTTTCACTTTCTATAACTCATTTGCATGAATTTACTTTTTTGCCTTAAGAGGTTGTTGTAATGTGTGTTAAAACACACAGTGCAATTTTATCTCCATAATATCACAAAAGAAATATTATGTTAGTATAAAGTTAAAAAAAATGCTGTGAGATCTTGCAGCACGGCGAGCGGCAAGCGTTGCTCAAAAGCGCCACTCAAAGGCAGGAGGGGTGTAACGGCATTCAGGGAGGGATCGTTTTTGTTAATTTCAGCAATCCGAATGTAAAAAATGACAGCGCCACGCAAGTTGACGGAGGCTTTTGATTGAATTGACTGATTGCCTCAGCTGCACCTGCGAAAAATTGATGACAATGCTGTCTAAACCATTCATTAGGATTTGAAACTTCACGCAGATGAATGCTGGATTCATAAATTTGCTAGACATGTGTTGTAGATAATATGACAAAGCACTGTTTTCAAATGAACATTTCTTTGACCTAATTTTATCAAAATCATGCAAAGGAATGAAAGAACATTTGTACCCGAAATCTTTGGAACAGCTGCAACTGAGGTCTGTCTCTCCATCTCTCCATCTCTCTCTCTCTTTACCTTGTCTTTCAAATAAATTTAAATGAACTATATTGTTGGAAATATATCTTCTAGTTTATTTAAATTATTTGTTAGAATGGCAAAACATTTATTTTTACTTATTATGAACAATGTTACTCTCTGCCAGATGAAGGAAAATCATTTTGAGATTTTTTTTCAAGCTCCAAATTTGCTAAATTGAACACAAGTGGTAAGTAGATTTTTTTCAAATAATATTAATAACGCAATCTCCACAGACATGTTGGGGCGAACCGTTTCAGTATCAACTGGACATGCATTCTGTGAGAATTGGACTTCTTGCAGGCTTTGAAGGGAAAAGAAATCCCTGTAAAATATTGACGCTTTTGGTCAAAAATGGCGAAACCAGGAAAAACTGACATCTGCGTACATTGTATATAAGATTTCTGACTTGCTCTCGATTTTAATGTATCAAAACACTATCAATATTGAATGAAGCTTTCTCTGTGTGTCCAAGAAAGAAAAGCAAGATGTCTGAGAAGGGGAAGGGAGCACCGTTTTCATACCTGGCTTGGCTTAGCTGCACGAGAGAAGAAAAGGCCGTGGCTGAATCCATCTCCAGGAGCAGCTGTCCCCCTGCACCGTTTGAATTGCGAGGAAAGAGTTACATTTTTAGAAAAGAATACCTGGTATTTAAGAATTCGAATTTCTCAAATTTCTCACTGTGGAAATAGATCTCACTTCTACAACAAGGACCCTCTGCTTAGTACTTGGACTCCCCCCCAAAAAAACAAAATGAATATTTATTAACGTAAGAAGAACCTGGCGCAGGTCGGTCCATGCATCCCAATCTGCCAAAACGCTTCCAAATCTCTTCCCTGGCATTTAAAAGAAATCTATTTTTATACATTCTCATGAATTTGGGTTTTACTACCAGTAAGGTAATTTCTGATTAGGTATCTTGGGTTTCTCTCTCTCTCTCTTTTTTATCATTTTTTCTAAAGAATCCCTGAAAATATACCCGAGGTGCTTGCATTAACCCCACACCTGGATAGAGAGAAACTGCAGGTGTGAACGGCAAGGCTAATAGACCTGAGTTTTGTGACGCTTTTTTTTTTTTTTTTTTTTTTTTTTTACACCATTCTAACAGTTACTTTGAACTGGAAAACATTATTCCAACAATCCAAACAAGGCTCTTTAAGGCTGCTATGCCCAAGCTGCTACAGATACAAAATTATCAAGTAGATATGTGAAAACCCCTAAATGCAGAACAATCTGGGCTGGCTTCTAATTGCTATGTTTCATTTTCTAATGGGGAAAATGTGTAAAACAAATATCTGGATATTGGGAGCTCTGAGCAGTAAAAGCAGAACATTCTTGTATTTCAGTAAATCATATAACTCTACAGATGGGTTTGGAAAGCCTGAAGCCCCAACCACCTTTCTGACTATTTGGATCCAGTGTTTGCTTCAAATTCCACCCAATATGCCTAAAACAAGTTCCCTGTTTGTCTTGGATGGCCTTTGCAATGAGAACCCCAGGCCTGCGAGACCTCAGAGATTCATTGACCTCACCAGCCCACCCACAAAGAAAGATACGTGGATACTCCCTGTATTGCCCAGCCCTGGCTACAATGGCAGGGAGGAGCAGGGAAACAGCCTCCCGTCAAAGATGTTACAATCTGGTCAATGTACACTGGGGTAGGACATGCAGGGAGTCAAATATACATCAATTTCTGGCAACACACAGCAAGAGGGACATCAACTCAAGGTTAATTGTTAGCTCTTACAGAACGGGGGGGACTTGGACATAGTTAAGCAGCAAAAGTTTTGGAGGAGGAGGTGGCAGAGGGTGTGTAGAGCAGAGATGTGTATATATGTGAGCCTCCAAGGATGCACACTGTGCCTGGTTCTTCCTCCCTTGGTTACTACCCTTTCTGTTCTTCTGGTAGGGTTCAACCAGGAATAGACAAGAGTGGGCCAAGGAGCACCCAGCCTTCCTGTGCTCACCCACGCATATGTCCTGCCTGACCTGGGCAGTCACCTGAGTTTGTAGCCCTTGGAGATGCACCTGCCACCCTCTATTCTGACACCTTTGTAGTAACAAGCCTTTAGTCTCAACAATGAGAGAAAAAAAAAAAAAAAGCCCTTCCTCCAAGAGCTTCAGCTAAGAATCATTTCATTCATCCTAGGCTTTCTGGTAATTTCCTTTTTCCAGTTCTGTGTTCTCGGAAACGCTGCATTATAGGCATATTTAAGGAAACTACCGTTCTCCCACCCTAACCTCTTAGGCCAGAGGGGCTTTTGTTCCCTTATCCTGTGTATCCCCTCAAAACTCACTCAAAATCTTCTTCTTGTGTGGTCAGAATGGAGATCCTTTTGAGCTGGTTATGAGACAGGCTCTGGCCTCACTGGGGTCTCAAATGCTAAATTAATTTTTATTTCTCTTTAGACACAATGAACAGAAACCAGAGCTTTTGAATACAGATTTCCAGTAAAACCAAAACCAACCTGGGTCAAATGCACCTTTCCAGTGACCACTATCTCAGCAACAACCTGCCAGCTGTCAACTGAAGTTCAGCTTCCAGGAACGTCAGCCCCCATTCTGAGAGGAGCAAAGTCCTGGCACCAGCAGCACCTGCAGCGGGGGGTCCAGGTATGGCTGCTTCATGGAGAAGGCAGGAAAAGCAGAGTGTACACACAGTCTCAGGATGGCAAGTCTTATTGATAACGAAGGCATCGTGGCCTTCTGACAGGCACTGCTGCCCACTGACAGGTACGTGACAGTACCTCCAGCTCAAACCACGGTTAGGTCTCAGAGACCCTTAAGAAAATGGTGTTCCAGGCCAGGCATGGTGGCTCACGCCTGTAATCCCAGCACTTTGGGAGGCTGAGGGGGGCGGATTACTTGTCGGGAGCTCGAGACCAGCCTGGTCAACACGGTGAAACTGCATCTCTACTAAAAATACAAAAATTAGCCGGGCATGATGGCGGGAGCCTGTAGTCCCAGCTACTCAGGTGGCTGAGGCGGGAGAATCACTTGAACCCAGGAGGTGGAGGTTGCAATGAGCCAAGATCATGCCACTGCACTCCAGCCTGGGTAATAGAGTGAGACTCCATCCCAAAAAAAAACAAAAAATGGTGTTCCAGTCAATCAATGAATAAGTAACACTGTGTTCCAGGGTCAGATCTGGCAGTTGTGTTGGACAGACAATACAGGTAGAGGAGAGAGAAAAGAAAAGAAGAGGTTCAGGCCAGGCGTGGAGCCTCATGCCTGTAATCCCAGTGCTTTGGGAGGCTGAGGTGGGAGGATTGCTTGAGGCCAAGAGTGTGAGACCAGCCTGGGCAACATAGTGAGAACCTGTGTCTCCAAAAAATAAAAAATGAAAATAGCCCGGCGTGGTGATGCACGCCTGTAGTCCCAGCTACTTGGGAGGCTGAGACAGGAGGATTGCTTGAGCCCAGGAGGTTGAGGCTGCAGTGAGATATGATCACGTGCCACTGTACTCCAGCCTGGATGACAGAGGGAGACCCTGTAGAAAGAAAGATAAAAAGAGAGAAAGGAGAGAAAGTTGGGGGGAGAGAGGAGAGAAAGAGAGAGAGAAGGAGGAAAGGAAAGGAAGGGAAGGGAAGGGAAGGGAAGGGAAGGGAAGGGAGGAGGAGGAGGAAGAGGAGGAGGAGGAGGAGAAGAAGAAGAAGGAGGAGGAGGAGGAGAGGGAGAGGGAGAGAGAGAGGGAGAGGGAGAGGGAGAGGAAGAGAAAGGAAGGAAGGGCACGGTGGCCCACGCCTATAATCCCAGCACTTTGGGGGGCCGAGACAGGCAGATCATGAGGTCAAGAGATCAAGACCACCCTGGCCAACATGGTGAAACCCTGCCTCTACTAAAAATACAAAAACTAGCTAGGCATGGTGGCAGGTGCCTGTAGTCCCAGCTACTTGGGAGGCTGAGGCAGGAGAATCGCTTGAACCCTGGAGGTGGAGGTTACAGTGAGCCGAGATCATACCACTCCACTCCAGACTGGTGACAGAGCGAGACTCTGTCTCAAAAAGAGAGAGAGAGAGAGAAGAAATGAAAAGAAAACAAAAGAAAAGGCAGACAGAGTATCCTTAAAAATCTCACCCAGCTCCTCCTTCATTTAGGTAAGAAAATGGCTGAGAAGTGGCAGAGTCAAAGTTCCAATGCAGGCCCATGGGCCCTCTTGGTTGACCTCCTCCAGCCCAGGCTTCTAAAACTACCTCCCATACCTGCTGTATTGCAGCAGCTATGCTAATTTAGCAACTTCCCATCCCAGATACATAGAGAAGACGGAACCAGTTCACCATGAATCTATCCACCCAGGCATTTAGACACAAAGATGAAAATGAGACAGGCCCTGTTCTCAAGAAACTCCTAGTCCAACAGAGGAAGTGAGAGGGTATGGGTAAACAGGGCCATTGAGCTCTGTCCCAGCAGTGGGGACAGCCTTGCACGGAGCCACCCTCACTCCTGCAGCAACTTCCCTTGTGCCAGACAAGAAGAGAGTGAATGGAGACCCCCACCTTAGCTTTCTTGGCCTGGGGCTCCGTCCTGCTGTGCCTAGTAAGAACACAAAACAGACACACACCAATAGATACACGTATCTTACCACTACTGGGGGAGCAAGAAAAGAAAAACTAAATCACTGGGAGCCACAGTAGGGTGAGAGCCCAGACCTCGGCAAGTCCTGGTTTCGGAGGCGACAGCATCTTTAAATGCCACAGGAATGTGCTCCTAGCTGAGGCAGGTGCGTGGATTCAGCACTCGACCCCAGCTGTCGCAGAGCGCGAGGAAGCTGCACAGTAAACCCCTTACACATCAGCCTCTGAGGACTGGTTTTTCTGCACCTGGTGGTCCTTCTAGACGTCTAGGAGGATCGTGTTCTCAGGAGAGGACTTACATGTATGCTGAAGAACACTGCCCCAGCGGGTCACGTGCAAGATTCCACCTTCGAGCGACGTAGCTGACACTCTGCAGCCCACTTGTCACTTGTAACAAACCTCAGTGGGTCACACAGTGAGGGGAGGCAAGGCTGCATAAAGCAGTGGCTGAACTATCCCAGAAAACAAGGATCACAGGCCCCCAGTGACACCAATGTTGCAGAAGCACCTGCAGTGGCAAGTCAGATGTCCACCAGGGCCAGGCAGATAACAAGGAGTTGGGGGTCTGCAGAGGCCTGGGGAGTGTCTGCACCATCCAAAGAAATCAATTGTTCTGCACAGTGGTAAGGACCCAGTGTTCCCAGCACTTCCAAACATTTGAATGAAGCCAGAATTCCAGATAATTATGTGAAATCTCCAATTACTAAATACTGGCAACAAATTCGTATTTTTTTCAAATAATCTGAGAACCAAGCAAAATACATCTGTGGGTAGATTGGGCCCCCCAGATATTCATTGTGTGAACGACCCTGGGAAAAGCCTTTCCTCCAAGGACCCTGGACACTCACACAACCCATTAAATTCCTCTCCTTCCTCCCAAGCCAAGCATCACGCCATTCAACAGACAGGACTAGCAAGCTCAGGCCAAGGTTACCGTGTCCCGAGCAGGGTGGGCTAGTGGACCTTTTGCACGATGTTTTCCCTT
Organism: Colobus angolensis palliatus; assembly: GCF_000951035.1. Taxonomy (NCBI): domain Eukaryota; kingdom Metazoa; phylum Chordata; class Mammalia; order Primates; family Cercopithecidae; genus Colobus; species Colobus angolensis. The sequence goes on from NW_012116166.1 coordinate 4,216,943, forward strand.
GGGCTATGGGACCAGGTCATCTGGCCAGAGAGTAAAGTCTTTACTAGTAGAAGTGACCCTCTGAGCTTGTGACATTGAGTCCCCTGCCTCTGGGCAGAGTCCCCCAGGCATCCGTGCAGGGCTGCCCGAGAAGCTGGACCTGCTCTGATTCAGCCAGCGGGAAGTTCCACAGCCTCCCAGGGCAGAAGGGCTTGCAGGAGATTCGCTTAAACGCGACGGATTTCCGCTCGCTGGTTCTCTGTGGAAGGTGGAAGAATTACCCCCTGGTCATTAGGGAATCACCCTTTCACAGCAGCAGAGCGTGTGTGACCTGGGTGATTTAAATTTTAGTTTTTGTCAACATGTGCTTTCATCAGACTATTCTTTTAATACATTGCATACATATATATTTATAAACAGATACTAAATAGACATAGATATATATTTAGGCATGTGCATTTATTTTTATGTTTTTTCATCTCATAGCTCCTTGCTAATGCATATAGACTGAGTCCAATATGATGGTTAAAATGTCACATTCCTGCAAATGGATTTCCAGATATTGAAATGTGATCACTGAGGCTCAGTGGGAATCCTTTTGCTCTCAGATTCCCTGATTCAATGCCTTCTGGTTTCAACAGAAAAGCAAGAGGCTGCAGGCACCCCATTCAGAGGCTGCCACGAAAGCACCCGCAAATCCTTCATGAAAGGGGAGACATGGACATATTCTTTTTTTATTCTCTGACAGGTATCTGTTTGCGTGCACATCCTTGAGTGCTTGCGTCTCGTGTATTCGAAAATCCTGTTTAAGAATGCAAAGGTCCATATAGTGTCATTAAAACAAATGAGTATAACCCTTTGGTCATCTAGGTGAAAGCATTTTGTTGTTTTTTTTTTTTTTTTTTTTTCAAATTGCTATTGCTATATATAAATGTAACGTATAGCAATAACCGTAGAAAGATACTGTGCCCTTGTGTATGGATAATTAAAATAGGAACATCTCTGGACTAAATTAAAATGTGTAAAAACCAAATCCTTATAGCATCCATGAAATTACAGAAGCTACAAGTGAATCACTAGCCCAGGGACGAAGCATTTCCCTCATTACTTCATGAACCTCTTCCATGATCACAGTTTTACATTTTCACAAATCTACATGGTTCTTTTTATGTCACTAAATATCTCAGCTCACTTTTACTGCCCTCCTTATAGATATGTGAGTTGGTAACAGCATGCAAACAGTCTCCAATCATTTAAGAGAAACCAACACTTTCAGTGCTTTTGATGACACTTATTACTACAAATTATGAACTAAAAAACTGAGCAGGATATGAGGAGATAAATTACATCTTTAGAACATAAAGGGGGAAAAAGGCATATTTTTCAGTATCAGAAAATCAAAACCCACGGGTCCTAATCTATGAATTAAGAAGACCTGAATACCTGAGAACGTGTACACAGATTTTTGCCCTAACCCATGACCTGCTCAACTGTGTAACTCCCCTCGACAGAAAGATCCTGATTTGCCCTTTTCTCCTCTGTACTTTGAACATAAGAGGTGTTATTACCCATAACTTTTTACTTAAAGGAATTGTGCAGCTGGGAAAATGAATGAATTTAATTATCAATGCAGTGTGAAAAAAATCATTAGAGCAAGGGCCTGGAACGCCACATATTAAAAATAAACAAAGGCTATTAAAAAACAGTTCCAAAAAGGGACGTCAGTTTTTCTTCAATTCTTAAAATGTAAATACCAAAAAGAAAACCATATGTAAACATCTATAGTTATAGAAGAAATTACTCTTTAAGAAAATGTTAAATGACTGACTGGATCATTTAACTTTAAATCTATACTTTATGTGGCAGTATAGGAAGGTCATTTGATTGCCATGCATAGAAAAATGAGAATTCTAATAGGTTCTCAAAGTTTCACCTTCATAAGACAAAATTTTCATTATGAAATTGTATTTAATGGTGAGCACATAGAACTTCTTCCTCAATTGCATGGGATGACACTTCCGTCAGAGGCGTGTGAACCAGAGCGACTCCATCTTGAATGGGGGCTGGGTAAAATGAGGTTGAGAACTACTGGGCTGCATTCCCAGATTGTTAAGGCATTCTAAGTCACAGGATAAGAGGTCGGCACAAGACACGGGTCGTAAAGAACTTGCTGACAAAAACAGGTTGCAGTAAAGAAGTCTGCTAAAACCCACCAAAACCGAGGTGGCCACCGCCATGACCTCTAGTCGTCCTCACTGCTACTCTCCCCCCGGTGCCACAACAGTTTACAAAAGCCATGGTAATGTCAGGAAGTTAACCTATATGGTCTAAAAAGGGAATACATGAATAATCCACACCTTGTTTAGAAAATCATCAAGAAATAACCATAAAAATGGGCAACTAGCTGTGCTTGGGGCTGTTCTGTCTATGGCATAGCCATTCTTTTTTTCCTTTACTTTCTTAATAAACTCGCTTTCACTTTACTCGATGGACTTGCCCTGAATTCTTTCTTGCGCGAGATCCAAGAACCGTCTCTTGGAGTCTGGATCGGGACCCCTTTTCTGTAACATCTTTCCAGCGACCACAGAAGGGACTACAGTGAGGAAACCCCCAACCCAAAGGTTAACTTTGGGTAAGTGGTGGCGTCCTGTAACACTTCCATAACCAAAGGAAGCTTGTCTTTACCTTTCTGAAAGACAGCAGAATTCTATCTTTTAACTAAACTTTTAAAAGCAACTCTAGATTAATATTCCCTCCATGACTGGAGAGTGAAAGCACTGATTTAGGTGAGTATTAGGGGAAAATACTAAGCACAGGTGCCTGGGAAAGGTCTTTCTAGTGGGCAAAGACTATGGAGAAACATGTTTTCTAGGCAAACAGGAATGTTGAACTGCTTATTTGAGGTTCAGAATTTTCTGCTTGGGACCAAATTTGACCTGCAGCTGCAGACTTCCCATGGGGTATTTACTGCAAGGCCATTTACAAATTGGAATCTGGAGGAGTCCAGGAAAGATGAATGGAGGCTCAATTGTTTCCATCTGAAAGTGAATGGGGCATCTGAAATTGAATGGGACCCTGGATCCTGTAAACATATGAGATCTTAGCCTCTGATAGCCAAGTGTGGAAAATCAATGAAAACAATAGACTTTCTCCCGTGCCCAAAGCACACACAAAATAATAATAATAACAATAATAATAATAATAATGCAATGTTGCTTACACTTTCAAGAGGTTTATGGACTACCTCAAAGCTCATGCATGCACCCATTTCCCCAGCCCCGAGAGAGAAGAGACAGGATGACAGATCCACTCAGGACAGAGTGTGACCCAATGGTGGTCTATCTCCAGCTAAAAAGCAGGAGCAAATCCCACAGGAGCAAACTAAGGGAAGACAAAATAATTCCACCTGGGAGGGGAAGAGCAGGAGGTCTTTTCTTCCATCAGCTCAAGGAAGCCTACTTTCGGACCGTAGCCACAAGAGTTAGACACTGAAGAGTGGAAGAGGGTGTGGGAGATGCCCAGTGCCACAGAAACGAGACGCTTTCTGAACAGTGAATCCAGTCTCCAGCCAGAGGGAGGAGGGCCCAGGAGCTGCCACGTATCCTCAGCTATAGCCTCTCCCTCTGGTGGACCAGAGCCACCATGCTGATGCTGGAAGAGAGACGTGCAGGCTGAAACCCACATCAAATGATTGTCACTAACCAATATCACACGGTTGTTTTTACTTTTGCCAAAAGCTTTGATGTATGTGTGGTTCCTGATTTACTTATGTCCACGTCTCTGCTCTCCCCTGGGTTTCCCAATGCCTCTCTGGGAGGTCAGGTTCTAAGACAGAGTCCAGTTGGTTCTTCCCAAACTCTCTGGGCCTGGATCCCTGCCTGGATCTGCCTTCAGGGATCGCCATCAGAATGGCACACCGCACCTGCCAGTCCCCTCTCTGAGCCTCAGTGGCCCCATCTCTAAAACCAGGACACTGAACAAAAGCATCTGAAGGTGAATGGGGCCCTGGCTCCTGTAAATATATGAGAGCTTAGCCTCTGATAGCTAAGAGCCTTTTGGAAATTCAATGAAAGTGATGGACTTTCTCCCCACCACAAAAAGATAATAATGCAATGTTGCTTACAATGTCAATTTCATGGACCACCCCAAAGCCCCTGCATGCACTCCAAGCTAAGAGCCCTTGACCTGGCTCAAAACCACCATCCTCACCACCATAAGTTTTAATGTGAAGGAAACTGAGCTCCAGAGAAGAGGATAGAGTGTCCCAAAAACCACGCAGAAGGAAAATGACCAAACTGGAGAGAGAACCCATTTCCTACCTCCTAGGCAATATCCTTTTCCTGGGCTCTTCTGCCCTCTGCACTCCTTCATTCTCATCAGTGCCTTTCTGATTACCCCCGGTGTTGCCACCTTTTTGGCTCCCCAGGCAGGAATTGGATATCTGGGCCACGCAGGTCACCCCCACTCCAGAGTTCACCTCCCAGCAATGGCAGGGACGTGGGGAAGGAATGATGAAGGTGGAACACGGGAGCCAGAAGGGGCACTATGGGTCCCAAAATGCCACGGCCATCAGGTAAGCACTGGATGACCCTGGCTGAGAGAGGGGACAATGGAGACAGAAAGGGGCCACCTGTCCCTTCCACGCAGAATAGGTGGCCCTAAGCTGTTGTTTCAAAAAGCACATTTGCTGTCTTCAAAAAAATATATGTGTGGAGGAGGAGGAGGAGGAAGAGGAAAAAAAAAAAGATGCTCAGGCTAGATAAATTCAGAATGATTTGAATACATTACTGTAGTTAAGTTTAGTACATAAAGTACTGAGGATGGCTCTGCCGTGCATTTCAATGAAGCCCAAAATAATGAGGCACTAGCTGGGCTGTTGCGGCTTCGTCAGAGCGATTCTGCCCTAATAAGTGGGAAGGAGGTGGCCACGGCTCCCTGCCTATGAATTGTCCTCATGGGATTTGGCCCGGCCTCTGAGGGGAAGGCAAATGGAAGATGAGAGAAGGCGGGCAATCGGGATGAGAGACTGAACACCTGGAGAGAAGGATGAGCCCACGTGGAGCATTTCCAGGCTTGAACCAGCCAAGGCATCCTTCAAGGTGCAACAAAAATCTGTCCCCTTAGACCTTCCAGGTCTTCCCGAGGGAGGCTGTGGGGGGACGTGGAGTTCAAATACCAGGAGGGCAGCCTCCAACCTGCTTCTCCCAGCTCTCTCGTCTCCACCTCCTCAGACCCTACACTCCCATCCAGAGAAAATGGAAAGACATAACTTAGAAACCAAGAGACCCAGAGGGCACCAGCGATTCCCTCCAGGATCCATCACAGGGAGGAGATTAAGGAGAGGAGGAAGGGAAGAGTGAGAAGAGAAGGAAACGAGGGAGGGAGAAAGAGCAAGGGAAGAGAGGAAGGAAGAAAGAGACAAAACAAAGTCTCCCATCTGTAGCTGCCTCAGCCCCTGAATGGAGAGAGATGCTGTGTGTGGCTTTCTCCAGCATTTCCGGGGCCTGAAATGGCTAAATCTGCAAGAGCTAGAGGAGGAGAGACTGACTCCATCACCACTTGTGAGTCATGTGTTCCAGACAACAGCCTAGGAGCCAACATCCGGGTTGTAGGGACAGGGGAGTGCAGCTGTGGCTCAGAAAAAGAACACTAGAAGACATGATGGCCCTCTGGGAGGACCCCTTGTAGAGCCTGGTCTCTGACTCCATAAGCAGGCATTTGACAGTCAGACGCTGGAGCAGAAAGAGCCGTGAAGGCAGCAGACCTGATCCTAGGCAGTGACAAAAGAGGGTTTCCTTTCCCTTCAGTCTCCAGCCGGAGAAGCTGGGAGTTCTCTCAGGTGAGCCCAGCAGATGTTACGAGCTTGCAAATAAAGGGTGAAAGTGACCAGCCTCCGTCTAAAGGGAAACCCAAGCCTGTGGCCAGCCTCTCACTGAGAAAATATAAATAGTTAAATCCGTAGAATCAGCCTCCTTTTCTGTTCTCTGGATATAACTTGCTCCTGGACGTCTGTGAGTAGTTAGCTGAAAAGCTGTTGGGGTGGACATCTGTTGTTTTTGCCTGCCCAGCCGCTTTTCTCCTTTTACTGGAAATAGCATCCCGATTTTCCTTGAGGAATCACTCCTCCCCCATGCTCGATCCATGTGGTCTTAGGTGGAGCTGAACCCACCCCCAGCTCCAGGGACACGCAAGTGACCCAGACCAGGACAATGAGGGCATCATATCCCACGGGCCACCATGATTGGCTCACGGGTTGGGATAGAAACTAATACAGAACAGCCCGACGCAATAACAGGTCTTTGTGTAAAAAGAGAATCTTTTCACTGAAGTTCCAGAGAAGATAGATGAATGTCTGGTGCTGCTCACAGCCATCTTGCCACCACAAAGAGAGACTCCAAGCTGCCTGAAAATGGGGTTAAGGCAGAGAACACCAGAGCTGAAGCCTGCTGACAGCATTCTTGCCCCTGGATCCAGCTACACCTGAAGCTCTACCCCCTGGGAATTTTAGTTACAGGAGCCACGTTCATCTGTGGTTTGACAAGCCCATCTGACGCGGGCTTCTTGCAAAAGCCTTGACTAAGATAAACTCACTTATAGAGTCTTTTTTTTTTTTTTTTTTGAGACCTTTGGAGACTCTCTAAGGGAGTCTATCTTAGTCAAGGTTTATGGAATCTATCATAAGTTCACAGATTGACTGATAAACATATAAGGTGTCTTCACCCATTTGTGCTACCATAATGATACCCGAGAGTGGGAAATTCATAAAAAACAGAAATTTATTTTCTCACCTTTCTGGAGGTTGGGAAGTCCAAGATCAAGGTGCCAGCAGGTTCAGTTTTCTGCTGAAGGTACTGTCTATCTCCAAGATGGTGCCTTGCTGCTCCATCCTCTGGAGGGAAGAACCATGTCCTCATGTGGCAGAAGGTAGAAGGGTGAGCCGGTTGAATACTGCATAAAGCCTTTTTCATAAAGGCCTTAATCCTACTCACAAGAAAGGAGTAGCCAGGCTCAGTGGCTCATGCCTGTAATCTCAGCACTTTCAGAGTCCAAGGCAGGAGGTCGCTTGAGCCCAGGCGTTTGAGACCAGCCTGAGCAATATAGTGAGACCCCATCTCTGCAAAAAATTAAAAAAATTAGCCTGTTAGAGTGGTATGCACCTGTAGTCCCATCTACTTCAGAGGCCAGGGTAGGAAGATCACTTGAGCCTAGGAGTTTGAGATGACAGTGAGCTATGACCACAACTTTGCACTCCAGCCTGGGCAGCAGAGAAAGACCCTGTTTCTGAAAACAGAAGAGAGAGAGAGAGTTGCCCTCATGGCCTAATCACCTCTTAAAAGCTCCACCTGTTAGTAATATCACATTGGCCAAAACACCTGAATTTTAGAGGAGCCCCATTCAGACCATAGCATAATGGCTCCTCTGAAATCACAAGGCTGATGGGAGGCAGAAGAGCCTCCTCTCCCGGTACCATGATGCCTACCGGGTTCCCAGGGTCTCCAAAAAAAGTTGCACTTCGGGCTGCACTGTGAGTGAAGGACTCCTTCCCCAGGAATACATCAAGCTGTGAAGTATTCACAGTTTTTAAATTACTCATCAAGAGCTGGATTTTTTTTTTCTCCTCCGCTACCTTAGTTACTGATTATTTCCAGATCCAGCAGATATACAAACTCTTGTTTTTAAAATGCAATCAGCACACCCACGCACCCATCTATAGATAGTAAAGAATAGGTGCTGAAGCCCCTGGAATGTATTGCTGTTATGCAGGATGAAATGGACAGCATCACAAATGTACACTCAGCAGGAAAATACGGTTTACCTGGTAATTCAAGCTGGGGATGGATAATCAGTTCATTTCAAATAATGAACCAAGAAAGCACTGCCATTTGGAAAACCTGGGGTCCATGCTTGTCTGTGGGATCTTGGTGTGGCTGTGTCATTCTTATGCGGAAGGGTCACCGCCTCTTCCAGAGGACACAGGACACCGTCTCCAGTGGGTCAGACACAGCTGATGAGAGACCACCCAGGCAGACTCCCCAGGCTCCAGTTTCTCATCTGGCTCCAGTGGTTTCAGAGCCCACAGAGAGGTCTGTCATTTCTCCAAACGCTGGCTCTGTGGAGGGGCAGATGGTGCACAGTTCTGTCCCTGGTCTCAGGACAGGTTTAAAAGCCCTGTTTGTTGATTTCCTCTCTTGTCCTCTGTGCATTCAGTCCCATCACTGAGCTGCTCATGGCTGGGAGCTACAAGATCCTTGTAGTGGGGGATCCTTCCAATTTATCCTGACATGGCTCCAGAAAATGCTCAGGTGGTTTATGGACAATGCACTCTTAGGCTCCAGACCAGCTACTAGAGTGTAGACTAGGGCAGCATCAGTGCAGGAAAATATCTCAGGAAAATAAATTCACACAGAACCTATTACAGCTGTTTTTGACCTATTTTGAAGAAAATTGCACCGTTTGTAGGTGTGGGGATGATCTGTTGCAGGTGGCCTACACTGTGACCTCTCTTGTAGGCATGGAGATGAACATACTTGGTGTCAGCCACTCTCCTGCCCTGCTGGCTCAGTCACCAGCCTTTTCAGGCACGGGGTCTGCAACCATGGTTTGTGCAAACTCTTGAGCCAGGAGCCACAGACCTCATCTGGGACTTACGGCCTGCCAGACTAAGGAGTCTGAAAAATCCACACAGTCTGAGTTGTCATGCTGGGCAAAAGCCATGCCCATCCACAAGCCAGTTCTCGGCCTCCACTGGAAGCTTTGGAACTTTATTCCCATGAAACACTGACCTAATCCTTGCACTGAGACTGCTATTTACATTAAACTTGGTCACATAATGAAAAAAAAAAAGATAGTTCATTAATATGCTAAGAAGTGCTAATTTGAACATTGCCGAAAAGCAATTGCAAATTCCATTTTGCAACTTGAAAATGTG
>NW_012116167.1:0-439 GCF_000951035.1 Colobus angolensis palliatus
TCACTGTGTTAGCCAGGATGGTCTTGATCGCCTGACCTCATGATCCACCTGCCTTGGCCCCCCAAAGTGCTGGGATTACAGGCGTGAGCCACCACGCCCGGCCTGTTTTTGTTTTTGTTTTGAGATAGGTTCTCACTCTATCACCAAAGCTGGAATGTAGTAGCACAAACACGGCTAACTACAGCCTCAACCACCTGGACTCAAGTGATCCTCCCACTTCAGCTTCCCAAGGAGCTAAAATCACAGGCACATGCCACGACACCCAACATTTTTTATTTTAACTTTTAATAGAAATGAAGTCTCACTGTGTTGCCCAGGCTGGTCTCAAACGCTTGGGCTCAAGAAATCCTCTTGTCTCAGTCTCCCAAAGTCCTGAGATTACAGGCCTTGACCCAGCGTGCCCAGCTCATATGGCTATGTTTAATAAATGATGTTTATA
>NW_012116167.1:5104-6570 GCF_000951035.1 Colobus angolensis palliatus
AATTTTGTATTTTTAGTAGAGACAGGGTTTCTCCATTTTGGTCAGGCTGGTCTTGAACTCCCGACCTCAGGTGATCCACCCGCCTCGCCCTCCCAAAGTGCTGGGATAACAGGCATGAGCCACCACGCCCAGCCCGAGACTCCATCCAAAAAAGAAAAAAAAAAGAAAAAGTGTATTGGATTACTCCCTCAGATGCTATTTGTGATACAAATAATCTGGGTATGAGCAGCTGAGTATGGGATGGAGAGACCAGCAACAACTATGAACGTCTGTGAGTACCTTTTAAACACAGCTCTGGCCTTTCTGTAGCCACCACTTCGATAAGCCCAATCCAGGTACTTATTCTTCAGGGTTACTGAGTCGGCACCTATGACAGCTAAGAGAGCTTTCTACAATTTAAAAGAAAAAAGAAACAAGCTATGTGAGAAAACTTACAGGTATCAAAACAGATTTTCCTAGAACCACCTGAGGCCACTCCATAGTGCTTTAGGCGCACCTGCAACACTTAGAGCTGGCCAACCAGGGAACCTTCTGCCATTCCCCACACCACGAGACTTGGAACACGGTGCCTATACCTTAAAGACTGCCTCAGTGTCTTCTTGGCTTTTGGCACCTTCACTCCACTCTGCCCAGGAAATCCACAATGGCAGACAAACCTACTCCCAGTTTAAAAAAATGTTAGAAAATAGCATATAACAAAACATCGCATGTACCCTATAAATATGTAAAATATTATGTATCAATTTTTTTAATGCTATAAAATGACAGTTTAGTCCTATGCTCTGAAAACTAGTTAAAAAGGCAGGTTCCTCCTAAGATAATCGACATGTAAAATAGGGATTCATTCCCAAACAGTTCTCACTGTGACAGAATTCTCATTGCCCAGCAGGAATGGCATGCCAGAACACAGTCAGCCTTCTGATCAAGTCACTCAGAGCAACGCTCTTCTGTGAATTTTAGTTCCTTTCTATTGGGAAATATTTCATGTAGTTATCATCAATCATCTTTTAGTTAAGTAAGCAATTAACAGCCCACACAGTTAGATTCACAGCTACCCAGGTCATGTCTCTGCTGTCTAGGACCTACAAGAACTAATTAATCTAGGCTGAACTATCTGATCTTCATTCATGTCCCAGAGATACATACAAATGAGCAGCAAAGGTTAGCCATGGTGGCGCATGTTTGTAATCCCAGAACTTTGAAGACGGAGGCAGGCAGCTCACTTGAGGCCATGAGTTCAAGATCAGCCTGGCCAACATGGCAAAACCCCGTCTCTACTAAAAATACAAAAATTAGCTGGGCATGGCAGCACGCACTTCTAATCCCAGCTACTTGGGAGGCTGAGGCAGGAGAATCGCTTGAACCTAGGAGGTGGAGGTTGCAGTGAGCCAAGACTGCACCAATGCACTCCAGCCTGGGCAAGAGAACAAGACTTCATCTCAAAAAAAAAAAGGAAAAATAAAACA
>NW_012116167.1:12667-13240 GCF_000951035.1 Colobus angolensis palliatus
AGGCGCCTGCAGCCACACCCAGCTAATTTTTTATATTTTAGTAGAGATGGGGTTTCACCACGTTGGCCAGGCTGGTCTCGAACTCCTGACCTCAGATGATCTGTCTGCCTCGGCCTCCCAAAGTGCTGGGATTACAGGCATGAGCCACCATACCTGGCGTAAGTTTTTCATAAAACAGTTCATGACCGGGCGTGGTGGCTCATGCCTGTAATCCCAGCACTTTGGGAGGCTGAGGCAGGCAGGTCACCTAAGGTCGGGAGTTCGAGACCAGCCTGACCAACATGGAAAAACCCTGTCGCTACTAAAAATACAAAATTAGCCAGGCATGGTGGTGCATGCTTATAATTCCAGCTACTCGAGAAGCTGAGTCAGGAGAATCACTTGAACCCAGGAGGCGGAGGTTGAGGTGAGCCCAGATCGCGCCATTGCACTCCTGCCTAGGCAACAAGAGCAAAACTCCATCTCAAAAAAATAATAAATAAATAAAAACAAAACAGTTCACTATGCTACAACACATGCTTGCCCAACAGAGGATGAAAATTAACAAATAGGCCAGGCTCAGTGGCTCACACC
>NW_012116168.1:0-1301 GCF_000951035.1 Colobus angolensis palliatus
CACACACACACACACACACACACACACACACACGCAACTGTCCCAAAGAAGAGTCATCTGATTCTAGTTATTGCAAGGGCTGTGTAAGCTCACGCACACATGCGCGCGCAACTGTCCCAAAGAAGAGAATCACCTGATTCTAGTTATTCAAAGGGTTATGTGAGAAGTTAGTCTATCTCTAGAGAAGCCCTGCTGCTGGGCACTGGAGCTCAGAAATTTATCTCAAAGAATTAGAATTCATAAGGAGCTCTCTGTTTTGGAAAGAGGATATATTGTTTAGGACAGTTTCCATTTTCAATTGTGTAGCATGAAACAGAAAAATTTAATAAATGGGCCAGTCAAGTATCTGGAATCCTTTGGATAAATTAATTTATTCAATTAATCCATGCTGAGCTCTGGCTGGGCTCTGGACAAAATGGGAAGCAAAATTACTTTATAACCATATAATAGAATACTATGTAGCCATTCAAAATGATTGTATCGGTATTTGTTGACCGGTATCGGTATTTATTGTATCGGCATTTATTTATTGGAATATGTTCATAGTATGGGTAAAGTTATAAACAATATATTATGAACCCATTAAAAATATATTTCAGGGACTAGCTGGGTATGGTGGCTCACGCCTGTAGTCCCAGCACTTTGGGAGGCTGAGGCAGGCAGATCACGTGAGGTCAGGAGTTCAAGACCAGCCAGGCCAACATGATAAAACCTCATCTGTACTAAAAATATAAAAATTAGCTGGGCATGGTGGCGGGCACCAATAGAAGGCTGAGGCAGGAGAATCACTTGAACCCACAAGGTGAAGGTTACAGTGAGCTGAGAGCATGCCACTGCACTCTAGCCTGGGTGACAGAGCAGAAAAAATAAATAAATAAATGAAAAAATCAGAAAGGTTCTACATCAAAATGGTAAATTTTATGTTATATATATTTCACTATTTTAATAAAAGACTAACAGTGGCTATCTCTGGATCCCATGTTTTTATTATTTGTATTTTTTAGTTTTTTTGCAATGAATATGTGACAAGTAAAATGACTACAAATAAAAGGAAATATAAAAAATTAAGTCTGATGCTCTTTTAAAGGCCATCTGATTCACTCCTGACTGCAGCTTTCTCTCCATCTACCCATCCAGATCTGGAGCCGACTTTCTGGGTCACTTTTTAAAGTCCATCTTTTTTTTTTTTTTTTTTTTTGAGACGGAGTCTTGCTCTGTTGCCCAGTGCAGTGGTGTGATCTCGGCTTACTACAACTTCCGCCTCCTGAGTTCAAGCAATTCTCCTGCCTCAGCCTCCCAAG
>NW_012116168.1:8686-9236 GCF_000951035.1 Colobus angolensis palliatus
CGCTAGCGGCTCACCTGATTCACCCCCAAAACCGGCCTCCAGCGGCATACGCGACCCTGCAGTATCCCCTCCCATGCGGCTTGTGGTCGGGGCGTCTGCAGGAGGCGCCAGAGCTTTCGCAGGGGTTGCAATCTCGCGCAAGGGCCCCCAGCTCCCAAGGCACCCGCAACCTTCCGACCCCCGGGGAAGGCCGCGCGCGTCTGGGCCCCTCCCTGCCAGCCGCCAGCCCTGCCACTACACTCCGCCGCGGCCGCGCTGACGTCACCACCACCACCCCCGGCCTCGCGAGGCCATTCCCGCCCCGCCCCCTTTCCCGGCGTGCGCCGCGGCTAAGGCTCCTCGCCCTCAGTTTCTGCCTGTCGCCCCAAAATGGCGGACACAATGAGCCGGCGACGCGCCGGTTGTCCGTGAGGTGGCTGTGAAGACGAACACTCGGCGAGGCTCCGCAGTTCAGGCAGAAGACCCTAGTCCAAGCAGGAGGAAGAGGAGGAGGCGGCCCAACTGTTGGCCGACTTCCCTCTAGCCGCCGGCGCGGCGCCAGCCCCGCCTG
>NW_012116168.1:14573-15218 GCF_000951035.1 Colobus angolensis palliatus
TTTTTTTTTTTTTGAGATAGAGTCTCACTTGGCTGCCCAGGCTGAAGTGCAGTGGTGTGATCTTGGCTCACTGCAACCTCCAGCTCCTGGGTTCAAGCGATTCTCCTGCTTCAGCCTCCTGAGTAGCTGGGATTACAGGTGTGTGCCACCAAGCCCAGCTAATTTTTGTATTTTTAGTAGAAACAGGGTTTCACCATGTTGATCAGGCTGGTCTCGAACTCCTGACCTCGTGATCTGCCCTCCTCGGCCTCCCAAAATGCTGGGATTACAGGCGTGAGCCACCGCACCCAGCTCAACATGGATTTTCTAAGCACAAAGACATTCTTACATAACCAGAGATCCAAATTAGGAAATTTAGTATTGATACAGTACTACAGGGCATGTTCTTTTGAGTTTTCGCTGATCAATTAATTGTGACCTTGTTTCATTATCTGTGGTGAAGGAGTGGCCTGGTAGTTAGGAAAGAACTGGGTTCTAGTTTGGCTTGTGACTAGGTATGTGACATTGGTCAAATTCTCTGGATGTTAAACAACCTCTTTAGTTTCCATTCTAGGCAATAATATGACAAAAAGTTTTGTCACTAGTATAGGTCAAACCGACCTCAGAAGAAAAGAAGTATTTCCTTGGAAGACATGGTATTGTATT
>NW_012116169.1:0-1261 GCF_000951035.1 Colobus angolensis palliatus
ATGGTAAAGGGATCAATTCAACAGGAAGAGCTAACCATCCTAAATATATATGCACCCAATACAGGAGCACCCAGATTCATAAAGCAAGTCCTTAGGAGACTTACAAAGAGACTTAGACTCCCATACAACAATAATGGGAGATTTTAACACCCCACTGTCAACATTAGATAGATCAGCGAGACAGAAAGTTAACAAGGATATCCAGGAATTGAACTCAGTTCTGCACCAAGCGGACCTAATAGACATCTACAGAACTCTCCACCCCAAAGCAACAGAATATACATTCTTCTCAGCAGCCCATCACACCTATTCCAAAATTGACCACATAGTTGGAAGTAAAGCACTCCTCAGCAAATGTAAAAGAAGAGAAATTATAACAAACTGTCTCCAGACCACAGTGCAATCAAACTAGAACTCAGGATAAAGAAACTCCATCAAAACTGCTCAACTACATGGAAACAGAACAACCTGCTCCTGAATGACTACTGGGTACATAACAGAATGAAGGCAGAAATAAAGATTGTTCTTTGAAACCAATGAGAACAAAGATACAACATACCAGAATCTCTGGGACACATTTAAAGCAGTGTGTAGAGGGAAATTTATAGCACTAAATGCCCACAAGAGAAAGCTGGAAAGATCTAAAATTGACACCCTAACATCACAATTAAAAGAACAAGAGAAGCAAGAGCAAACACATTCAATAGCTAGCAGAAGGCAAGAAATAACTAAGATCAAAGCAGAACTGAAGGAGATAGAGACACAAAAATCCCTTCAAAAAATCAATGAATCCAGGAGATAGTTTTTTGAAAAGATCAACAAAATTGATAGACCGCTAGCAAAACTAATAAAGAAGAAAAGAGAGAAGAATCAAATAGATGCAAGAAAAAATGATACAGGGGATATCACCATGGAAACCATAGAAATACAAACTACCATCAGAGAATAGTATAAACACCTCTATGCAAGTAAACTAAAAAACCTAGAAGAAATGGATAAATTCCTGGACACATACACTCTCCCAAGACTAAACCAGAAAGAAGTTGAATCCCTGAATAGACCAATAACAGTCTCTGAAACTGAGGCAATAATTATAGCCTACGAACCAAAAAAAGTCCAGGAACAGACAGATTCACAGCCGAATTCTACCAGAGTTACAAGGAAGAGCTGATGCCATTCCTTCTGAAACTATTCCAATCAATAGAAAAAGAGGGAATCCTCCCTAACTCATTTTATGAGGCCAACATCATTCTGATACCAA
>NW_012116169.1:6111-6440 GCF_000951035.1 Colobus angolensis palliatus
GCCATCAGAGAAATGCAAATCAAAACCACAATGAGATACCATCTCACACCAGTTAGAATGGCAATCATTAAAATATCAGGAAACAGCAGGTGCTGGAGAGGATGTGTAGAAATAGGAACACTTTTACACTGTTGATGGGACTGTAAACTAGTTCAACCATTGTGGAAAACAGTGTGGTGATTCCTCAAGGATCTCGAACTAGAAATACCATTTGACCCAGTCATCCCATGACTTCGTATATACCCAAAGGATTACAAACCATGCTGGTATAAAGACACATGCACACGTATGTTTATTGTGGCACTATTCACAATAGCAAAGACTTGGAA
>NW_012116169.1:9024-9691 GCF_000951035.1 Colobus angolensis palliatus
GTGAACAGGCGACCTACAGAATGGGAGAAAATTTTTGCAATCTACTCATCTGACAAAGGGCTAATATCCAGAATCTACAAATAACTCAAACAAATGTACAAGAAAAAAGCAAACAACCCCATCAAAAAGTGAGCAAAGGATATGAACAGACACTTCTCAAAAGAAGACATTTATACAGCCAACAGACACATGAAAAAAATGCTCATGACCACTGGCCATCAGAGAAATGCCAAACCACAATGAGATACCATCTCTCACATGAGTTAGAATGGCAATCATTAAAAAGTCAGGAAACAACAGGTGCTGGAGAGGATGTGGAGAAATAGGAACACTTTTACACTGTAGGTGGAACTGTAAACTAGTTCAACCATTGTGGAAGACAGTGTGGCGGTTCCTCAAGGATGTAGAACTAGAAATACCATTTGACCCAGCCATCCCATTACTGGGTATATACCCAAAGGATTATAAATCATGCTGCTGTAAAGATACATGCAAACGTATGTTTATTGCAGCACTATTCACAACAGCAAAGGCTTGGAACCAACACAAATGTCCATCAGTGATAGCCTGGATTAAGAAAATGTGGCACATATACACCATGGAATACTATGCAGCCATAAAAAAGGATGAGTTCATGTCCTTTCTGCGGCACTATTCACAATAGCAA
>NW_012116170.1:0-412 GCF_000951035.1 Colobus angolensis palliatus
TTGTATTTTTAGTAGAGACGGGGTTTCACTGTGTTAGCCAGGATGGTCTTGATCTCCTGACCTCATGATCTGCCTGCCTCGGCCTCCCAAAGTGCCGGGATTATAGGCGTGAGCCACCACGCCCGGCCTTCCTCTCATTTTTCTAAAGAAATAGCTGGTAGGCATGATGTTATAGTCCCAGCACATACGCCTATGATCTCAGCACTTTGGAAGGCAAGGGCGGGAAGATCACTTGAGGCCAGGAATTTGAGGCCAGCCTGACCAACATAGCAAGACCCAGTCTCTACAAAAAATTAATCAAAGAAAACAACCAAAGCCAGGTGTGGTGGCTCACGCTTGTAATCCCAGCACTTTGGGAGGCTGAGGCGGGCCGATCACCTGAGGTCAGGAGTTTGAGACCAGCATAACCAAC
>NW_012116170.1:1007-1472 GCF_000951035.1 Colobus angolensis palliatus
ATCACCTGAGGTCAGGAGTTTGAGACCAGCATAACCAACATGGAGAAACCCCGTCTCTACTAAAAATACAAAATTAGCTGGGCATGGTGGCGCATGCCTGTAATCCCACCTACTTGGGAGGCTGAGGCAGGAGAATCACTTGAACCTGGGAGGCAGAGGTTGCAGTGAGCCAAGATCGCACCATTGCACTCCAGCCTGAGCAACAACAGCAAAACTCTATCTCAAAAAAAAAAGGGGGAGGTGGTTAAGAAAACAACTAGGGGCTGGATGTGGTGGTTCACGCCTGTAATCCCAGCACTTTGGGAAACTGAAGTGGGCGAATCACCTGAAGTCACGAGTTCGAGACCAGCCTGGCCAACATGGCAAAACCCTGTCTCTACTGAAAATATAAAAATTAGCTGGGCGTGGTGGTGGGCCCCTGTAATCCCAGCTACTTGGGAGGCTGAGGCAGGAGAATCGCTTGAA
>NW_012116170.1:6807-7875 GCF_000951035.1 Colobus angolensis palliatus
TTTTTTTTTTTTTGAGAGAGTCTCGCTCTGTCACCCAGGCTGGAGTGCAGTGGCATGATCTCAGCTCACTGCAAGCTCCGTCTCCTGGGTTCGAGCGATTCTCCTGCCTCAGCCTCCCAAGTAGCTGGGATTACAGGTGCCCACCATCACGCCCGGCTAATTTGTTTTTGGGTTTTTTTTTGATTTTTAGTAGAGACGGGGTTTCACCATATTGGCCAGGCTGGTCTCGAACTCCTGACCTTGTGATCCACCTGCCTGGGCCTCCCAAAGTTCTGGGATTACAGGCGTGAGCCACCGCGCCCAGCCAGCTTATTATTTTTAATGTCATGGTCTTCATCTCCCATGTTGGTTGCCCTAAATTGTTGGTGTTTGTCTTAGAAGTCCAGAGATAAGGGGTTGTTTCCCTGCCTGTGGTGTTATTTATTGGGAGGTGTGTGATGGTGGCCAAGTCAAGAAGTTACTGTGTTCTGTTCCCCCAGCACTGGGGCAAAGTCTCTTGTATTTTCCCATGGTGAAACCCCATCTCTACTAAAAATGCAAAAATTAGCCAGGCATGGTGGCGGGCATCTGTAACCCCAACTACTTGGGAGGCTGAGGCAGGAGAATCACTTTAACCCAGCGGGTGGAGGTTGCAGTGAGCTAAGACCACGCCACTTCACTCCAGCCAGGGTGAAAGTGCGAAACTCTGTCTCAATAAAAATAAAAACAAAAAGAATAAGTCACTGCTTGCTTTGGCAGCACGTGTACTAAAATTGGAATGATACAGACAAGGTTAACATGGGCCCTGATAAATTAAAAAACATTGAAAAACAAAGCAACAATAAACCAACAAACATATTTAAAGTGACTTTTTTTTTTTTTTAGCGGTTGGAGAGATGGATTTAACAGAGGGAGAGCAAAAGCAGATGGTCCAACAGTGAGCACAGGGGCTAAACTCCCCCGCCTGCCAAGCAAGGCACCTAGGTATGAAAGTTAAGTGAGGCCAGGCACGGTGGCTCATGCCTGTAATCCCAGCACTTTGGGAGGCCGAGGCAGGCAGATCATTTGAGGTCAGGAGTTTGAGGCCAG
>NW_012116171.1:0-1783 GCF_000951035.1 Colobus angolensis palliatus
TTGCTCTGTCACCCAGGCTGGAGCACAATTGCACAATTTCAGCTCACTGCAACTTCCACCTCCTGGGTTCAAGTGATTCTCATGCCTCACTCTCCCGAGTAGCTAGGATTACAGGCATGAGCCACCATGCCCTGCTAATTTTTGCATTTTCTAGTAGAGACGGGTTTTTGGCATGTTTGGCATGTTGGCTAGGTTGGTCTGACCTGCAATCACCCCTGACCGCAGGTGATCCTCTCACCTTGGCCTCCCACAGTGCTGGGATTACAGGCGTGAGCCACCACACCCAGCCTACAGAGCTCTTTTCATCTGGCAGAACTGAAACCCTATACCCATTAAATAACAATGCAACCTCTTACCTTCACTGCCAGCCACAGGCAGTCACCATTCTACCTTCTGTATCAATCAACTTGATTCCCCTAGGTACTTCATGTAAGTAAAATCATATAGTATTTGTCTATTTGTGACTGGCCTATTCCCCTTAGCATAATAATGTCCTCAGGGTTCAACCATGTTGTAGCATATATCAGAATTCCTTTCCTTTTTAAGGCTGAATAATACTTCCTTGCATGTATATATCACATTTTGCTTATTGATTCATCTATTGATGATCACTTGAGTTGCTTTCATGTTTTAGCTGTTGTGAATAATATTTCTATGAACATGAATGTACAAATAACCCTTTCAGAACTTCCCTTCTGTTTTTGAAATTTTGTTTAGAGTTGGGTCTTGATCTGTTGCACAGGCTAGAGTGATCATGGCTCACTGCAGCTCCAACTCTTGGGCCCAAGGGATCCTCCTGCCTCAGCCTCTGAGTAACTGGGGCTACAGATGCATAGCCACCACACCCAGGTAAGTTTATTTATTTTTTAGAGATGGAGTCTTGCTGTGTTGTCCAGACTGGTCTTGTACTCCTGACTCCATGTAATTCTTCTACCTCAGCCTTCCAAATTTGCTGGGATTACAGGCATGAGTCACTGTACCTGGCTGAAACCCTACTTTCAATTCTTTTGGATATATACTCAGAAGTAGAATTAGGGGATCATACCGTCATTCTAATTTTACTTTTTTGAGGAAACACCATACTGGTTTCCACAATGACTGTGACACTTTACATTCCCATCAGCTGTGCACAGCATTCTAATTTCTCCACATCCTCGCCAAACCTTGTTATTTTCTGTTTTATTGATAGTAGTCATCCAAATGGGTGTGAGATGATATCACATTGCCGTTTTGATTTCTATTTCCCTAGCGATTAGTGACATTGAGCATCTTTTCATGTGCTTGTTGATCAGTTGTATATCTTCTTTTGAGAAATGTCTATTCAAGTCCCTTGTCCATTTTGAATCTGGTTGTTTGTTTTTTTCCTGTTGAGTTTTAGGAGTTTTTTCTATATATTCTGGATATCAATTCCTTATTAGATATATGGTTTGCAATATATTTTCCTTTTCAGTAGGTTGCCTTTTCACTCTGTTAATGACATCCATCGATGCACAAAAGTTTTTAATTTTAATGAAGGCTAACATCTATTGTTTTCTTTTGTTGCTTGTGTCCTTCATGTCATATCCAAGAAATCACTGACAAATCCAATGTGGTGAGGATTTTGCCCTATATTTTCTTTTGAGTTTTGCAGTTTTAGATTTTATGTTTAACTTCTTGATCCATTTTGAGTTAATTTTTGCATATGGAATTAGATAAGGATCTAGCTTCATTCTTTTGCATGTGGATATCCAGTTATTCTAGCACCATTTGTTGAAAAGACTTTCCCTCATTGAATGGTCTTGGC
>NW_012116171.1:6053-6677 GCF_000951035.1 Colobus angolensis palliatus
TCATATTGTCTTATGCCCAATTTCTGCCTCCAAAGAAAGAAGAAGTAAAAACTAAAAGGCAGAAATGAAATCCACAGGCAGACAGCCCAGCACCACACCCTGAGCCTGGTAGTTAAAGATCAACCCCGACCTAATTGGTTATGTTATCTATAGATTACAGACATTGTATAGAAATGCACTGTGAAAATCCCTATCTTGTTTTGTTCTGATCTAATTATGATCTAATTACCGGTGCATGCAGCCTCCAGTCACGTACCCACTGCTTGCTCAATCAGTCACGACCCTCTCACACGCACCCCCTTAGAGTTGTGAGCACCTAATTGGTTATGTTATCTATAGATTACAGACATTGTATAGAAATGCACTGTGAAAATCCCTATCTCGTTTTGTTCTGATCTAATTATGATCTAATTACCGGTGCATGCAGCCCCCAGTCACGTACCCACTGCTTGCTCAATCAATCACGACCCTCTCACACGCACCCCCTTAGAGTTGTGAGCCCTTAAAAGGGACAGGAATTGCTCACTCGGGGAGCTCAGCTCTTGAGACAGGAGTCTTGCCGATCCCCCATGGCCGAATAAACCTCTTCCTTCTTTAACTCAGTGTCTGAGGAGTTTTGTCTGC
>NW_012116171.1:12312-12712 GCF_000951035.1 Colobus angolensis palliatus
ATTTTGGTATGGAACTTATACAGTCTCTTACAATACCAGTTCTATTACTCGAAGAAATCCTAGGAATCAGTTAAAGATTGTGGTTATTCAAATTCTAATTCAATCCTATGTTTATTGAAATATTGCTGTCTTTCTGAAGAATGCCCTTTACAGAATGCCCCAAAGAGAATTCATAGGACACAAGAAAAGACAGTCTTGGCATTGAGACAACCAACTTCCTAGGTTGGTGTCACGTCTTACCTGGTGTTCGGCAGGAGTCTAACACAAAATCAAAACTCTTTTTGGCAGTTAATTAGCAAATGGGGGTGCAGTACAGCTAGTCTGGTTGTGCCAACACCAATCATTAAAGTAGCTGAGAAAAATTAGACCACATGTAGCAATGGCCTTAATTCCTCATGAT
>NW_012116172.1:0-474 GCF_000951035.1 Colobus angolensis palliatus
ATGGCGTAAACCCGGGAGGCGGAGCTTGCAGTGAGCTGAGATCCGGCCACTGCACTCCAGCCTGGGCGACAGAGCGAGACTCTTGTCTCAACAACAACAAAAAAAGTCAAAAAAACCTACTTCCCAAGTCCAAGGAGTTTATTTTCACTAGAGCCTAAGATGAGTGAAAAGATATGTGGTTAGTCGGGCGCCGTGGCTCACGCCTGTAATCCCAGCACTTTGGGAGGCCGAGGAGGGTGGATCACCTGAGATCAGGAGTTCAAGACCAGCCTGGCCAACATGGTGAAACCCTGTCTCTACTAAAAATACAAAAAATCGCCAGGAATGGTGGCGCACGCCTGCTATCCCAGCTACTTGGGAGGCTGAGGCAGAAGAATCACTTGAACCCAGGAGGTGGAGGTTTCAGTGAGCTGAGATCAGGTCATTGCACTCCAGCCTAGGCAACAAGAGCAAAACTCCATCTCAAAAAAAAAA
>NW_012116172.1:5454-6309 GCF_000951035.1 Colobus angolensis palliatus
GGAGCTTGCAGTGAGCTGAGATCCGGCCACTGCACAAAAAAAAAAAAAGTAAATAATGCACTCAAAAAGTTCTCAGGAAATGGTAACTCTTTTTTTAAGATCTAAAAAAGCCAGAAGCCGAGACAAAAATAGGGTTTTCTTTCTGATTTTATACAATTCTTTTTTGCAAACATTATTTATATAAACATTATTGTACTTTGTCCTCAAGATCGAAAAGGCTTGATATAAATTAACGTGCTGTTTGCAGGAAATGTGCATGTTTTGAGAGCACATGGTACAAAAATACAAACACAAAGTTGAGGGTACAGTTGTTGGTTTGGGTAGTAAAAAAATAATTGGTTAGTGTTAAAAATATAAAAACGAAGTCAAGGGTACATTTCCTTTTTGGGAGTGAAAAATAATTGATTGCTGCTGAAATACTTTCCCCTCACTCTTTCGTTATTATGTAACTAGGTAGATTTGGTTGGTTTACTTTGCATCTGACTTGGAGACCAAAGCTTTAAACTGAGATAAGAGAGCTTTTCAAAGCAAAATAGAAAAAGAGCAGGGAGGGGATGGTTCGGAAAAGAGAAGATGCTGCCTTACAAAGATATTGCCTTACAAATACCAACAGATACGCCAATTGATTCCCTTTCTTCACTCCCTGCCTGCAGTTACAAACCGGACTCTATGTTACAACCCAGTTCAAGGCATGCTACAATTATTTTAGGGCTCTCCCCAGTTTTTGTTTTTGTTTTTTTGAGACGGAGTCTCGCTCTGTGGCCCAGGCTGGAGTGCAGTGGCGCGATCTCGGCTCACTGCAAGCTCCGCCTCCTGGGTTCACGCCATTCTCCTGCCTCAGCCTCCCGAGTAGCT
>NW_012116172.1:8354-9534 GCF_000951035.1 Colobus angolensis palliatus
AAAAAAAAAAAAAAAAAAAAATACAAACATTAGCCAAGCGTAGTGGTGGGCATCTGTAATTCAAGCTACTTGGGAGGCTGAGGCAGGAGAATTGCTTGAACCCCAGGAGTGGATGGAGATTGCAGTGAGCAGAGATAGTACCACTGCACTCCAGCCTAGGTGAAAGAGCGAGACTCCACCTCAAAAAAAAAGTCCAGCCTGGGCAACATAGCAAGGCCCCATCTCAAAAACAAAAATAAATTAATAAAAGAAGATCCTCATGCCCTGCTACTGAGCCGGGTCTAAGAAATTTTGCTACAAGTCACTGCCCATACATCAAGCTAAACTGTAACCATCATAATTCTGAGGAAATATCTAACTAAGCAAAAATAAAATGGCAATTAAGATACATAGTATATTGAATGAAAACTAACTTTGAGTTATTTATGCATTTATTCAACACTCACTTATTGGTGGACATTATGACAAACCAGGCACATAGTCGGTGTGAAATTCATACTTTTTTTTTTTTAACACCGAACTATCTGAATAGTTCCCTGACTCTCTACTTTGTTTTTCCCAGAGAAATACAGTTGTCTCTACACAATACCAGAACAACCAGTCAACTGAATGAATTAACTAGTTGAAATATACACAACAACTTCATGATTAATATTCAATGTTTTCTGAAATGACTGAAGTTTTGGATTCAATTAGATATAGCTACCCTCTGAGTTTTAGAATGCCTAATGAAGTCAAAGAGGAATGCAGTGAAAACCTTGCCTGAGAATATTCTTCAAAGCTTAAACTAAAGAAGTTCCTGGAATAGTTTTCAGGTTGTGCCATGAATTTAATCATTTAAGAGACAGGGAAAGTCCATGACATCAGAAAAGAAAAATAGGCCTACACACCATGCAAGCTTGAGGCTAAAGTTCAACTTGAGGATCAATGAGGATTTCTGCTTCTTTCATTCTAGACAACACATTTTTAGATCAGACATAAATATTGGAGTCACTCAATATACACTTAGCATGGCAATTGTAACATTTTTCTAGCACTGAAGAAATGGGTTTTATTGTCTGCTTTAGCTCAGGAATCCTCTCTCCCGATTCTACCAGAGACTCCAGTTTTGAATGCCAGACTGCGGTTAACATGTACTTTTTTGGGGGTGGGCGGTGGGGGGGGAACGGAGTTTCACTCT
>NW_012116173.1:0-360 GCF_000951035.1 Colobus angolensis palliatus
ACCACTGCACTCCAGCCAGACACAGCAAGACCCTATCTCCAAAAAAACAGTTTGCTGCACCCCAACTGCTGCCACCTGGAGTCCGCCATTCATTCCTGGATGTTGATAATTAACCTCTGAGTTGAATTTACAATGGAGTTTCTGGCTGATTGTTTTGGATCTGGTGACAGACACACCGAGGCATTCTAGTACGGGTATTCTAAAGCTGAGACACATAACCAGCGCAGTGGCTCACGCCTGTAAAGCCCAGAACTTTGGGAGACCGAGGTGGGAGGATCACATGAGGTCAGGAGTTCAAGACCAGCCTGGCCAACATGGTGAAACCCCGTCTCTACTAAAAATACAAAAATTATCTGGGCG
>NW_012116173.1:1130-1932 GCF_000951035.1 Colobus angolensis palliatus
AAATACAAAAATTATCTGGGCGTGGTGGCGGGCGACTGTAGTCCCAGCTACTCAGGAGGCTGAGGCAGGAGAATCGCTGGAACCTGGGAGGCAGAGGTAGCAGTGAGCTGAAATCGTGCCACTGCACCCCAGCCTCGGTGACAGAGAAAGACTCTAAATGAATAAGTAAAGGTGGGACACACATGCAGGTAAGTGCACGAAGGGGAGATGGACCCGGGGCTGGAAGTGAAGTCCCCCCAGACTCACTTTAGTGAGGGGCAGCTGAGTGGGCAGCGTGATGCCTTCTTTAGCCAGCAGCTTCTTCTCATCCTCAGTGAGCACCAGCTCCTGACAGTGCTCAGCCCCAGGTCTCAGGAGGTGGGAGACCCCCAGGTGATGCTGTTGCTACGGAAAAAAGCAGAGGAATGACAGCGGGTGCAGGGACACCAACCACCTTCAGGAAATGAAAGAGTTATCAGATCGAAAACACTATCTCCCCAGGCTGGGCGCGTGGCTCACCCCTGTCATCCCAGCTACTCGGGAGGCTGAGGTGGGTGGATCACGAGATCAGGAGTTTGAGACCAGCCTGGCCAACATGGTGAAACCTCAAACCTCATCTCTACTAAAAAATACAAAATTAGGCCGGGCGCGGTGGCTCACGCCTGTAATTCCAGCACTTTGGGAGGCCGAGGCTGGTGGATCACAAGGTCAGGAGATCGAGACCATCCTGGCTAACACGGTGAAACTCCGTCTCTACTAAAAATACAAAAAAATTAGCCAGGCGTGGCCGTGTGTGCCTATAGTCCCAGCTGCTGGGGAGGCT
>NW_012116173.1:7307-7685 GCF_000951035.1 Colobus angolensis palliatus
TTTTTGTTTTGAGACAGAATCTGGCTCTGTCACCCAGGATGGAGTGCAGTGGCATGATCTCGGCTCACCACAACCTCTGCCTCCCGGGTTCAGGTGATTCTCCTGCCTCAGCCTCCCAAGTAGCTGGTACTACAGGTGCCCCCCACCATGCCCGGCTAATTTTTGTATTTTAGTAGAGATGGGGTTTCACCATGTTGGTGAAGTCCTAACCTCAAGTGATCTGCCCGCCTCGGCCTCCCAAAGTGCTGGGATTACAGGTGTGAGTCACCACACCTGGCCTGAGCCTCAGTTTTGTCGACTCTCCAGTGGGACCAAGAAGAGCTCATAGCAAGTCTCAAGGGACAAAGGTCACCCAGAGGCCAGGTATCTCCAGCCAGG
>NW_012116174.1:0-1603 GCF_000951035.1 Colobus angolensis palliatus
ACTGATGTTTAGTTTTAGGAAAAAAAAATCAAAAGAAGGAAGTTAAGTCAATTTTTGTTTCTTCCTATTATTATGTTAACTTTTCTTGTCCTTTCGATTCACCTAGGCACATTCTTCATCCCACTAAAGGAACCCTCAGGATCTCTATCCTTACCAACATGGTAACAACAAAGTCAAAGACATTCCAGGCACTCTTCCAGAAAAGGGAAAAGTTGGATAGCCACTTAAGAAGGATCTCCAGGAAGAAAATAAACAAGATAAACAAAGTTGCCACCTCCAAAGTCAGCTTCAATGGCCATAGTTTGGTATTTGCGGATTCCAGCAATTCTGTGAGGATAGAGTAAAGGAGGAATAAATGTTAAGGAAGCTGGAAACCGAATGATGGAGAATGATCGCAATTAATAAACCACAGTTTTGCCCACTACTGTTCCATTTTTCTTTGAGTTTCTCTTCTTAACATTGTTGCTTCAACCTGTGAAATACAGGGAAGGACAGAATTGACCATAAAACATAGCCACAACTAATCTGTTGATATAGTTGTGTCTGCCCAGCTACAAGTCACTTCCTATCCACTGTGGGGGTCACGCAGCCACTAAGAGAATACTCTCTTTAATTACCCCTACCTCCAACCCCCCACCCCCATCTACTGCACTGTTATCTCAGTCCCAAAGTTCACAAGAAAACAATGGGTCTTGAGAACAGAATGAAAATACAGGGCCATGAGATCTCAAGTACTTTATAACGAATGTAGAAACAAGCCAGAATCATTGGGGAATATCCAATATAACAATAAATCACCTGGTTCTGTTAGCTTCCTTGTAAAACTTTTCCTTTCTTCCCTGTCTAAAATTGGCTTCGTTCTGCAGAGCAAATTGAATGCATACTTCCTCTCTAGAACCCTATTATTTACTAATTGCTATTTCTTAATTCATTGCCTTTCTCTTTCAACCTCCTTCATCTCTTTTATATAATCAATGGATGTATGCCATGCTCTAGAAAAAAAAAAAAACACTGAGATTAAAATAGGCTTAAAAGCTAAATAGAAATCAACATTGTGGTGCTCTGGCTTTAAAGTCATCGTGATGCTGAACTGGATCCAGACAAAAAGAACAGAGTCACACTTCAATCATCCCTAGAATTTTACAGAGGTTGGCCCCTTCTAAAAACCAATGGAGTTATGTTATACTTATTCCTATGCTTGTTTTGAGACAGAGTCTCACTCTGTCACCCAGGCTGGAGGAGTGCAGTGGCATAATCGCAGTTCGCTGAAGCCTTGATCTCCTGGGCTCAAGAGCCTCTGGGTAACTGGGACCACAGGCACATGTTACCACGCCTAGCTAATTTTTTCTTTACATTACTTGTAGAGATGGGGTCTCCCTATGCTGCCCAGGTTGGCCTCAAACTCCTGGGCTCCAGCGATCCTCCCGCCTTGGTCTCTCAAAGTGCTGGGGTTATAGGCATGAACCACTGCACCCAGCACTCCTATGCTTATTTAGGCTCTGTGTTTCTTCCATAAATTTTCCTTTCTCCCACATTTCTCTAAGATGGACAATTTTTCACATTTTAACATATATGAAACTAGGATGCTTTTTTTTTTTTTTTT
>NW_012116174.1:3403-3743 GCF_000951035.1 Colobus angolensis palliatus
GCCAGGATGGTCTTATCTCCCGACCTCGTGATCCGCCTGTCTCGGCCTCCCAAAGTGCTGGGATTACAGGCTTGAGCCACCGCGCCCGGCCGGAACACTGATGTTGAAACATAATTTTTTTCTTTTGAAATGGATTCTCACTCACTCTGTTGCCCAGCTGTTATCTTGGCTCACTACAGACTCCGCCTCCTGGGTTCAAGCGATTCTCCTGCCTCAGCCTCCTGAGAAACTGGGACTACAGGTGCACATCATGATACCCACTGATTCTTGTATTTTTAGTAGAGATGGGGTTTCACCATGTTGGCCAGGTTGGTCTTGAACTCCTGACCTCAAGTGATCC
>NW_012116174.1:5819-7042 GCF_000951035.1 Colobus angolensis palliatus
GAACCACCATGCCTGGGCCCCAGAGATAAGCTTGTAGGGGATTTGGACCTAGAGGCAGAGTTCTGAACTGGCTACAGGCACTGGACATTTCTGTTTAGGAAAATATCTATGTGACATAAACAGCCAAGAGCTTCATAACTATGCCCTTCTCTTAAATATTCCTCCTAGGCTGGACATGGTGACTCATGCCTGTAATCCCAGCACTTTGGGAGGCTGAGGAATGAGGATCTTTTGAGCCCAGGAGTTCATGACCAGCCTATGCAACATAGTGAGATCCTGTCTCTACAAAAAAAAAAAAAAATCAACATAATTAGCCTGGTGTAGTGGCACGCACCTGTACTCCAAGCTACTCAGAAGGCTGAGGTGGAAGGATCAATTGAGCCCTGCGGGGCGAGGCTGCAACGAGCCATGATCACAGCACTGCACTCCAACCTAAGCAACAAAATGAGATTCTGCCTCTAAAAAATAAAGTGGTAGACTTCCCCACAAGAGTGAAAATGATACAAATGAGTAGTTCTACTGTCCTTTCATCATTTCTGAGCAGTTTGAGATTATCAACAAATGAGCTCACTGATTTTGCAGACATCCTTATGTTTTGAATATGTTTCATATAATTTATTATGGTTTAAGAATCATTTCCTTTTAAGTAATTTTTTTGGCTCAGCTAATATCTTAGTTGTACCTATCTTTCCATACTTTGTGAGCTTTCTTATTTGTACTTAAATAATCTTTCTAAATATACTTGTAAAAATGTAAATGTTAGGCCGGACGCAGTGGCTCACGTCTGTAATCCCAGCACTCTGGGAGGCCGAGGCAGGCGGATCACGAGGTGAGGAGATTGAGACCATCCTGACTAACACAGTGAAACCCTGTCTCTACTAAAAAATACAAAAAATTAGCTGGGTGTGGTGGCGGCTGCCTGTAGTCCCAGCTACTAGGGAGGCTGAGGCAGAAGAATGGCATGAACCCAGGAGGCGGACCTTGTAGTGAGCTGAGATCGCCCCACTGCACTCCAGCCTAGACAACAGAGCGAAACTCCGTCTCAAAAAAAAAAAAAAGAAATGTAAATGTTAGACCGTTCACCAATAGGCACCAATATCTTTAACAGAAAACATTAATTCAGGCCGCGCGCGGTGGCTCAAGCCTGTAATCCCAGCACTTTGGGAGGCCGAGAGGGGCAGATCACGAGGTCAGGAGATCGAGACCATCCTGGCTAACACGGT
>NW_012116175.1:0-305 GCF_000951035.1 Colobus angolensis palliatus
TTTCCAATAGAAGATGATTAGGTAAATAAATAAAAGCACACCTGTACCATATAAAGAAAAACAATGCTGGAGCTCTATATTCATTGTGACCAGATGTTCAAAAACTATTATTATAAATGAGAAAAGCATGCTATTTAAAATAGCATATGCAGTATGAAATTACTTAAGTATTGATAATATTCACAAATAAAATGTTAGCATATTCTTTCTTATAGATGTTCAAAACTGTCATTAATGAGAAAAGCAAGTAATACAGGAGTATATACAGCATGAAACCATTAAAATATAACATACATAAAAATCTG
>NW_012116175.1:6295-7694 GCF_000951035.1 Colobus angolensis palliatus
AAAAAAAAAAAAAATACAGTAGATACTTTGGCTAAACAATTCTACTTCAAATTCTTAAGTTTTCAAATGCCTAAATGACCCCATTTTTATCCCTTTGGAAAATGTGATCAATATATAAACTATCAAAAGTTTAGCTTTCTGGGGCAGTGCACGGTGGCTCACGCCTGTAATCCCAGCACTTTGGGAGGTCGAGGTGAGCAGATCACCTGAGGTCAGGAGTTCAAGACCAACCTGACCAACATGGAGAAACCCCATCTCCACCAAAAATACAAAACTAGCCAGGCGTGGTTGTGCACACCTGTAATCCCAGCTACTCGGGAGGCTGAGGCAGGAGAATCGCTTGAACCCAGGAGGCAGAGGTTGTGGTGAGCCAAGATCGCGCCACTGCACTCCAGCCTAGGCAACTAGAGCAAAACTCCGTCTCAAAAAAAAAAAAAAAAAACTTTCCTTTTCTATTTATTTATTTATTTAGAGACAGGGTCTCACCATCTTGCCCAGGCTGGTCAAGCAGTCCCCCCACTTCAGCATCCCAAAGGGCTGGGATTACAGGCATGAGCCACCATGCCTGGCCAAATATTTTTAGACTACAAAAAAATATAATCAACTTCAGTGTCCATCAATGGTAAACTGGATAAAGAAAATGTGGTACATATATACCATGGAATACTACATAGCCATAAAAAAGAACAAGATCATGGCCTCTGCAGGAACATGGATGGAGCAGGAGGCCATCATCCTTAGTAAACTAACACAGGAACAGAAAACCAAATACTGCATATTCTCACTTTAAGTGGGAGATAAACTATGAGAAAATATGGACACAAAGAGGGCAACAACAGACACTGAGGCCTACTTGAAGATGAAGGTGGGAGGAAAGAGAGGATCAGAAAAAATAACTGTTGGGTACGAGGCTTAGTACCTGGGTGATGAAATATAAATAATCTGTACAACAAACCACTGTGACACAAGTTTACCTATATAACAAAGCTGCACATGTACCTCTGAACCTAAAAGTTGAAAAAGAAAAAAAAAATTTTTTTTTAAATCAACGGCCAGGTAGGTTGCTCATGCCTATAATCCCAGCACTTTGGTAGGCCAACGCAGGTGGATCACCTGAGGTCAGAAGTTCGAGACCAGCCTGACCAACATGGCAAAACCCCCTCTCTACTAAAAATACAAAAATTAGCCAGGCATGGTGGCAGGTGCCTGTAATCCCAGCTACTCAGGAGGCTGAGGCAGGAGAATTGCTTAATACAGGAGGTGGAGGTCGCAGTGAGCCAAGATCGCACCATTGTACTCCAGCCTGGGCAATAAGAGTGAAACTCCATCTCAAAAAAAAAAAAAAAATCAATAAATGAAAAGTTTAATAAATGTATGATTTAAAAGTCAAAGAGGCTGG
>NW_012116175.1:9987-10428 GCF_000951035.1 Colobus angolensis palliatus
TTATTCTGAGAAATACAAATATCAAAAAGCCAAGTTTTGTTATGTTAGGACACTTCATTCTAACAGTTATCTTAGCAAAGTCCAACATTTATCTTTTTTTTTTTTTTTTTTTTGAGACGGGAGTCTCGCTCTGTCTCCCAGGCTGGAGTGCAGTGGCGCAATCTCACCTCACTGCAATCTCCACTTCTCAGATTCAGGCGATTCTCCTGCCTCAGCTTCCCAAGCAGCTGGGTTTACAGGCGCCTGCCACCATGCCCAGCTGATTTTTGTATTTTAGTAAAGACAGGGTTTCACCATGTTCGCCAGGCTAGTCTCAAAACTCCCGACCTCAGGTGATCCACCCACTTCGGCCCCCCAAACTGCTGGGATTATAGGCATGAGCCTCCGTACCCAGCCTCCAACATTTATCTTAAATAAATTTGGACCAAATAGGTTGATACT
>NW_012116176.1:0-1102 GCF_000951035.1 Colobus angolensis palliatus
TGAGGTCAAGAGATCAAGACCATCCTGGCTAACACGGTGAAACCCCATCTCTACTAAAAATACAAAAAAATTCGCCGGGTGTGGTGGCGGGCGGCTGTAGTCCCAGCTACTCGGGAGGCTGAGGCAGGAGAATGGCGTGAACCCGGAAGGCAGAGCTTGCAGTAAGCCGAAATTGCACCGCTGCACTCCAGTTCGGGCGACAGAGTGAGACTCTGGCTCAAAAAACAAACAAACAAACAAACAAATAAATAAATACAAATAATACTAAAGGCCGGGCGCCATGGCTCATGCCTGTAATCCGAGAACTTTGGGAGGCCGAGGCAGGCAGATCAGGAGGTCAGGAGATCAAGACCATCCTGGCCAACATGATGAAACCCTGTCTCTACTAAAAATACAAAAATTAGCTGGGTGTGGTGGCGGGTGCCTGTAGTCCCAGCTACTCGGGAGGCCGAGGCACGAGAATCACTTGAACCCGGAAGGTGGAGGTCGCAGTGAGCTGAGACTGCCCCCACTGCACTCCAGCCTGGGCGACAGAGCGAGCCTCCGTCTCAGAATATTACTACTACTAATATAACGAATAAAACATTAACGATAATTAGTAATGAGACCATGGACACTCCGGTTTGCTGGGCCTGCCCCAGTGCTAGCTCGGTAGCCCCCAACACTCGGAGAAGAGGCCCCACTTACTATCCCATTTTACAGAAGGGGAAACTGAGGCACGGGAGAGTTAACCTGTCCAGGTGGCGCCCTCCGCACACGGAGGAGGCAGGATCGGAACACGCGCTGCCTCCTCGCCCCCCACCAACGCGGACCCCAGGGGTGCACCCTGGGTCCCCGGGTCCCTGTGCGGGCTTGGGTGACACACGGGTGACCCCCGCACAGACAGCCCCGCTTCCAGGTCCCCCCGAAGGACGCGCGGGCTCCTGCTTGCCAGGTTTTAACCCACAAGGGTTGTGGGGATTTACCCAAAGGAGAACAAGGAGCCGGGTCTGCCCGGAAAGGCAGGGGGCGCAGACAAGCCCAGAGGGCAAGTGGGGCCGGCCCAGGCTGGAGCGCATGGGTGAACCCCGACCCGCGGACAGGGGCCCACGACCCTCTGGCG
>NW_012116176.1:7315-7552 GCF_000951035.1 Colobus angolensis palliatus
TGGGGGCGCTGCGGGGGGCCTCCCTGTGCCATCCTGCTGGTCACTCGGACCAAGGTGGGGGCCAGGGGGCAGGGCCAGGAGCTCTGGGCGGTTCCCGCGGCCAGTGGCGCCCACGCCCAGAGCCCACGCGTCCGCACCGCAGCCAACCTGGCGGCCACGGACGTGACCTTCCTCCTGTGCTGCGTCCCCTTCACGGCGCTGCTGTATCCGCTGCCTGCCTGGGTGCTCGGCGACTTC
>NW_012116176.1:11519-12169 GCF_000951035.1 Colobus angolensis palliatus
GACCCGGCTCTGTCCCCGGCTCTGTCCCCGGCAGGGGTCCCCCCCCACCCCAAATCTTTTCCCTGTGGTTCCTGCACCTGTGGCTAGAGGTCGCAAACTCCAGCGCGGGCGGACCCGGGCGGGACGGAGGGTGGGGAGTGTGGCACATGGAGACCTCGACCTGGCCACTTGCGGGGCTTGCCCCGGTGCAGCGCGGGCCAATGGCTCGGTGTCCGGCTGAACAAAGGGCTGGGGGAGGGGCTGGCTTGGCCCGCGGGCCTTAGTTTGCGACCCCTGCTCCGGTGGTTCTCTGAGCCTGTTTATGCATTTGTGTCCTGGGGTCCCCTACCCCAAACAGCTGCGAGCCCAATCGGTGGCTGCTGGGCCGGCACCATTGTCTCCAGTTTGCAGATGTGGAAACTGAGGCTCAGAGGGTCAGGGGCCTGCTGCTCAGGCTCCCCCAGCCCGGACAGGGCCCAGCAGAACCGATTTCTGCCGGAATGGCCAGGAAACCCAAGCTGGAGGAGTAATGTTTGAGATGTAAGGGGGAATTACTAGAAGGCACCCCAACTTCTCTGCCTGAGGAGGCTGGGGGCGCTGCGGGGGGCCTCCCTGTGCCATCCTGCTGGTCACTCGGACCAAGGTGGGGGCCAGGGGGCAGGGCCAGGAGC
>NW_012116177.1:0-23312 GCF_000951035.1 Colobus angolensis palliatus
GCCTCCTCTCCATCTATCTGTCACCTTCAGAGAATAATGGCTATTGCTTTACTCCTGCCTTACGAATCTTGCACAAATTCTTCTTTTGGCCAACTCTCTCAGAACCATACGGGGGTTCTGGGAAATGTAGTTCTAGATTGACCCCGTTGACACAGTACACATTCCCATAGTAAAATAGCCAAAGAAAAGAAAATCATTGTTTGTACATTTTAAGGAAAATTCCAATATTAATGAGCCCCCAGTTCACCTGATTCATATATTCACATGTACGAAAATGAAAAACTCCTAGAAAATTTGCCAGTTGCAAAATATTGTACAATGTTTACATTTTATAAATATGAAATCGCTGTAAAATCTTGCCCTTAAAATTCCCATTATAGATACAGTTTTGGTTTCTAGTAGGTAGAGGGGAAAACTGTCCAGGAGAATTAGTTGAAATATTGAATGCTTTCCTGAGTTTGACAGAGTATTAAGAACAGAGGGCTATACTCTGTGGACCATAAAGTATCCCACACCATTTACAAAGGCGATTTATCCCAGTAACAATTTTACTAATGGTTTCACACTTGGTGCTTATTAATGCTCATTACAGATTATTTCCCTTAGCTCCATTACACTTTAATCTCAGCTGTTTTCTGGCACATTAACAGTGTGGCAGACCCCCAAAGGAAGGCTGGTCACAGACCCAATGTTATGCCAAAAATAATTTGGCCAGCAAATTGGATGGATTAGAAAATCCAAGTAGGATCTTATTCTCCCCAGAAGACTCCAGGAGGCTGTGGAATCTCAAGTGTGGATAGCCGTGTCTTCTTTATAGAGTAGAGGCCTCAGAGAAGAGTTGGGCGGAGAGCTGCCAGAGAAGAGGCCTCTTTAGTCTGGATTTTTTGGAAACTAACATAATATTCGAAAGTATATGCCATTGTTTCAACCTTGATAGTTTATCCATTCCCTCCCAGGCTCTGACTAGGTTGGGAGGCATCAAGAGGTTGTGTCTCTTCCTCCAAAGGCTTCCATGAGCCATCTGCAGGGCTGGCCCATGGCCAACCCATGCAGGAGGATGACAATGCCTTCTCTGCTGCCTCTCCTTCCACTCTCTTTGGCCCTTTAGACAGTCGCTCTCCTGGTGCTAGGTGTCCTCATTAAGACTTTGTTTTGTTTTTGTTTTGAGACACAGGACTCTCACTCTGCTGCCCAGGTTGGAGTTCAGTGGCATGATCTCAGCTCACTGCAATCCCAGCCTCCTGGGTTCAAGTAATTCTCCTGCCTCAGCCTCCCCAGTAGCTGGGGGTACAGGTGCGCACCACTGCACCTGGCTAATTTTTGCATTTTTAGTAGAGATGGAGATTCACCATGTTGACCAGGCTGGTCTTGAACTCCTGACCTCAGGTGATCCACCCACCTCGGCCTCCCAAAATGCTGGGATTACAGGCGTGAGCCATGTAGGCTGGCCCTCATGAAGACTTTGATTGCCCAAGGTCATTTTCAGTATTGTTCACTCCTTAGGCCAGCTTTCACTGGCCAGTGCCTTACTTCAGACTTTCCACTGTCTCTGCTCCTGTAAAAATGTTCCATTGCAGTGTCCCTCTGAGACCTTCCCTCAGCTACTATCATAATACTGCTAATGGCTCCAACAATGCTCACTCAATAAAAGCCTCCTTAATGGTAGCAATTGGGTGTGTCCGGCTTCCCGGGTTTCCCTGCCAGTTCCACATTAAACAATCTGATAGGAAGATAATTTGGGCAAGCCTTTGGAAGTTTCCACTGGCCACCTACTCCACCTGCAAGTAGGGCCAATTACACACATAAATGTCTGTTTGGTTAGTTGTTAATGCAATTGATGGCTAGTGATTGCTCAAACTCAAATTTCATACATGTGTTGCATCTGTTAGGTACTTAATAAATGCCTGTTGGTTGAAGTAGTTTTGAATAGTCTTTGTTCAAAGATTTTACTCTCTAAATTACAGAGACAAGTGGTACATCAATATTCCAGGAAAGAGTTAGCAGGAGTTTCAGAGGAAGAGTGGTAATTATGGATAGCAGGGTTGGGTGTGTGGCCAGGCGAGCAGAGCCCCTAGCAAGGATATCTGAGGATCTAGGCCAGGGTAGTCAACATATAGCATGTGGCAAGATTTGGAAAAGGAGGTGAGTCACTGTTGGGGTCTATCATGGAAAAGGTCTAACTGCAAGTGTCCAAACAAAAGAACTAACTGAGACCAACTCAGCCAGTGCCTACAGGGATTCAGACCACTCCTATAAGCATGTCCTTTTTCAGTAGGTCTTGGGTCTCTGGATTCCTTTCACGGGTCCTCTCAGGGTCTCAGTCCTACCAGGTTTAGACCCTGCTGCTCAGGGCTAGGAGGTTTAGACCCTTCTACTATGTTTCTATGGATCTGACCACACGTGGCCAGGTACCTCACATAAGTGGAGTCATAAAATATTTCTCTCTTTGTGACTGGCTTATTTCGCTTAGCATAAGGTCTTCAGATTCACCCATGTCGTGGCATGTGTCAGAATTTCCCTTCTTTTCAAGGCTGAATAATATTCCATTGTATGCATAGATCACATTTTTTTTTTTTTTTATCCTTTCTTCCGTTGATGGACACTTGGGTTGTTTTCACCTTTTGGCTATTATGAACAATGCTGCTATATTGTGAGTGTGCAAATATCCCTTTGAGTCCTGCTTTTACTTCTTTTGGGTATATATACACAAGTGGAGTTGCTGGATTATATGGCAATTCTGTGTTTAAATTTTTGAGGAATTCCACACCATTTTCCCCATGTGACTGTATCATTATACATTCCCGCCAGCAATGCACAAGGGTTCTGATTTATTCACATTCTCAGTTACAGTCTTTATTGATGTATCTTAAGTGTGACACAGGTTAATTTAGCTTACATGCTTACCTGTTCTAATTTTTTTGACACAGGGTTTTATTCTGTCAGCCAGGCTGGAGTGTGGTGGCGTGATCATAGCTCCCTGCAGCCTCAACCTCCAAGGCTCAAGCAATCCTCCTGTCTCAGCCTCCCAAGTAGCTGGGACTACAGGCATGCACCATTATGCCCAGCTAATTTTTAAATTTGTTTATTTTTAGTAGATATGAGCTCTCACTATGTTGCCCAGGCTGGTCTCAAACTCCTGAGCTCAAGGAATCTTCCTGCCTCAGCCTTCCAAAGTGCTGGGATTACAGGTATGAGCCACCATGCACGGCCTTACCTGGCATTTTTGATAGCACATGTATCTTACAAAGATTTTGTAAGCTTGCCTTTGAGTGTGGGGGATTTGAATTGTGATAGCTGTACTGTAACATGAAGGGATGGGTTGAACTTGTTTTTGGCGATCTATACTCTGTTTCCTTGGTAATACCTGTGAATCGTGTCCTGATAGCCAAATATAACTCAGCTTTGCTCCCGGAAAATGAAAACATATTTTAAAAACTTGCTGGATTAGAAATTTCTAACCTCTCTTTAGAAAGATGTTATTGTTCACTTTATTCCAGACTGTTTGCAGCATACCTTGGGTCTAGGCAACATAAACTACTCATAAAAGCCTTCTGTTACCACAACCTGGCCAGAAACTCGTGGATTTTAAGTAAATATGTATACAAAAATAAAATCTTCTTTAAAAAAGTGGGAGGACAAGGACATTGTACAGTGGCAGTGGTGGGAATGGTAGACATGCCTTTCGATGGGGGTGGTGGCAGGTGGTGGTGATGGGGGGTGGGCAGAGAGAGGAAGCTTCCCCCACTTCCTCCCTACAAGTCTCCCCTGCCCAGGGCAGGCAGGGCTCTTGTGGCACAGCTGTTGAAGAAGTCACAGGATGTGGCTGCATGTCACTGATGTCTGCATTTTCAATTTGCTGTTATTTAAAGAGCATCAAAAATCCAATATGGAGTATGTTTTTTTTCAAACTGACTTTTATGTTTGTTTGTTTTACTTAATTTCTTGCTTACATTTTCTAAATGGGAATCCTTTACCTCTGCTTTTAGGAGATGTTTTCTGAGCCAGTTATTCCTGAATCTTCCTGGCTTTTTTTTTTTTTTTTTTTCTCTGAGGAGGCTCTCAGGATTTATGCTCCTGATGGCATTTCCCAGCTTGGCAGAGAGGGCACCTCAACCAGTCAGGAACCCACCTCTCACCAAGGGAAAGAAGCCAGCTCAACACAGGGATCCATCTGCCTTCAACCCTGGGACAAGCCAGTTTTAGAGCTGATTGCTGACCCAGTTACCGATTCCACGCTAGCTTAGTGTGGGTGTGATAAACTGGGTTAGTCTGGGCAAAGAGTGTCGCATCCCCATGAACGTGAAAGTAGTAATCCAAGGCCTGATCTTGTTTCACAAGCGTCTTTGCAGCCAATGACTCTCCTATTCACCATTGTGAAGCCTCCTTTCTCCTACACACATTTTCCAGACAGGTTCTTACCTGACCTGGGATGGCTGGAAGGGAGGGAAGGGGGAGGGAGGGACTCTGCCTTCAGGAGGCCATACTCTTGCTCAGTCGGTCTTCAAGAACTTGTGCTGACTTGGTTAGGAGGCATCTACTTGCAAACCACGCTGTTAAGCAATGCATGTCCACACACAGACCTTAGAAATCTATTATTAGGCTGCCCTTCCCTGATTGATCAAAATGTCTGGTGCCTTTTGAAAAATATTTACTTGAAAATTAACAAGTTTCTTGTATATAAAAAAAAAAAGCAAACGCAAATGATAGAGAAAGGTGAAATGTAGGAGCTCCCCATTCCCCCTCCTCATACCAGCTCCCCAGTGCCGGGTGTGTATCCTTTCTGAGATGTTCTACATACGCTCAGGCGTACACACACATCTTCACATACACTTAGAAAAAAATCCCAAATAGATCATATTATGCATACAGGTATACCATGTGCCTTTATCAAGTATCGTATCAGTTAGATCTTTCTATGTTAATTCAGTTTTGTTTCATTTTTAAAGAAAAAGTATACTAAGAAAAGTCACCGACTTTCTAATAGGTACATATTCAGACGAGGTTCTGTGGCTCCACTAAGCCAAGTTTATCTGAGAATCGTTGGTACCACTGACCCCAGGCTGCCAGCTCCCTGGCCACTGCTGCCTCCTCTCACCTCACACCCCAGCCCCCAAGCATGTGCCCACGACAAGGACTGTGGCATCTTATCAGGTACCCATGGAGGTGCAGGCATGAACTCCTGGCAAGGGAGAGTCAGCACGTGGCCAGTTTGGCAGGGAAATGAAAAGACCGGAAGGCCTCCTGGCTCAGTAGTTACCCTGGGTTTGGCAGAAGTACTTCAAACGCTGTCTGGTTTAGTGGATGCTGATGCCATTTCTCCGTATGAATGGTCCGGCATTGGCTGCCAGGCAGAATCTCCAACAGCCTATGATTTGTTGGTGGCCCAGACATGCTAAGGGGGTCAAATAGCTGGAGTCTTGTTTTTTTTTTTTTTTTTTGACCCTACACTGTGGTGTGGAGGCATTTTGCCAATTCTGTTTTAGGGGTGTAGGGAATGTGGAGGTAGCTTTGATCTTGTATGTAACAATTATAAAGGAACTTGAGTCTGACATATTCCTTTGGAAAGTCATAATTTGAACAATTTCTAGTATTTTGGAGGTTAATTCTCTTGACTAACACCGTCTCTTGTAAACTGCATCTCTGTGATGGTGACTTCTAGACTTTCCTATCTTTTGCCCCAGCCATTCTTAAATTCCTGACCTGTCAGACCTACTTCGTTTTCTGGATTCCCAGTCCCCTCAAATCTAATATGTTCAAAAGTATGACTATTATCTTCACCTAGTTCTTATTTCCACCCATTTTATCACCTAAGAGAGAAACTGCTAAAACATTCTTAATTCTTCCCTTTCCTTCCTAATTGTTGGATAAGTCCTATTGATTCTAGCTCAGAAATGCCTTTCAAAATTGCTCCTTTTTTTCTATCCCCTCTGCTACTGCCTCTGTTGGCTGAAATCATTTCCCAATAAATGTTTATCAACACTATTACATACCAAAGACACTCCTACCATCCAAGATTCATCATTTAATGATCCCATTTAACCTACAGAGGGATTGTATTAAATTACAAACCTGCTTGTAACTCTTCTCTGCTCAGAAAGCTACATTAGCTCCTTGCTGCCTGGGATTCAATCCAACTCCTTGGCTAGACTCGATCTTTTCACGTCATTCACTCCGTCCTGCAGTCTTGCTCGCCACCATTTCCCTTAATCTCACCCTCTGGTGGGGTTCCAGTGCACCTGCCAGGCCACAAGCCCTGACTGTTTCACAAATCCTTGTTTTTGCATATGCTGATTCCTCATATGGAACTTCTTTTTAAGATTCTGCTCAAATACTAACCCCTTTCTTCAGCCTTTTCCTGCCCTCTGTATTTTCACAACACTTTGCTCAGTGCTTCAGCAGGTACTTATAACCCGTATTGGTATATATATATATATGTATATATAACCGTACAGGTACTTACAAACCTGTATTGCATGGTTTGCTAATATCTTGGACTCTGCAGTAGCCTGTTTCTAGACTGTTAGTAACCAGAAGGAAGGGACGGCATCTTCTTCATGTCGGTATCCCTCACATTCAGTTTGATGCCTGGCACATAAAACTAAAATAGGTGGGTATCAGATTTGTCAACTTCTGGGTCACACATCCACCCCTGTGGATAGGTAGGTGTGCAACACTGATCCAGCATTGTGAATGACTATCCCTGTAGGAATGACATAGGATGGGGGCAGTTCTCCAGCAGGAAGAGGCGTGCTGGGCAGACAAAGCATCAGATGTCCACTCCAGTTGCATGTTTGTGTTAGGATAGTAGTTCACTTTACTTGTCATTAAAAAAAAAACATTCAGTTTGCCTGTTAGCACTTATGAGTGTATAGCTGAGGTTTGTGAGTGGCCCATTGTATCACACTGAAAGCAGAATAGAGGTTAAAGACAGCAGGTATTTGTCTTCACTTTTCTGTAGCTATAACTGAATACCACAGACGGGGCGATTTATTTAGCTCATGGTTCTAGAGGCTGGGAAGTCTAAGATCATGGTGCTGGCATCTTGTGAGGACCTTCTTGCTGCATGATAACAAGGCAGAGGGCATCACATTGTGAGATAGAGCAAGTGTGCTCACTCAGGCCAATCTCTCTTCTTTTAAAGCCACCAGGTCCATCATGGGGGCCCCACCCTGATGACCTTGTCTAATTTTCATTACCTTTCAAAGGCTCCAACTCCAATCAACATATGAATTTGTAATTTATGCTTCCAACACAGGCTGGGTGAGGTGGCTTAGGCCTGCAATGCCAGTATTTGGGAGGCCAGGGTGGGTTCACTTGAGCCCAGGAGTTTGAGATCAGCCTGGAAACATGGTGAAACTCCATCTCCATCCAAAATACAAAAAATTAGTCAGGCATGATGGTATATACCTATAGACCCCACTACTTGGAAGGCTGAGGTGGGAGGATCACCTGAGCACAAGAGGTCAAGGTTCCGGTGAGCTGTGGTTGCACCACTGCACTCTGGCCTGGGTGACAGAGTGAAATAAATAAAATAATAAAATTTCAAAATAAATAAAATATAATAAAGTTTCTAATGCATGAAATTTGGGGGACACATTTAACCACAGCAGTATTCTAGGACAATGCTTCTCAAACTATATGAACATAAATCCACCTGTTAAAATACAGGTTCTCATTAGATTGGGTGGCACCTAAAATTCTGCATTTCTTGCAAGCTTGTATTAATCTACTTGGGCTGCCAGAACAAAATACCACAGACTGGGTGCTTAAACAACAGAAACTTATTTTCTCACATTTCTAGAGGCTGGAAGTCTAAGATCAAGGTTGTTTTCTGGCCTCTCTTCCTGACTTGCAGTTGGCCACTATGTCCTCACATGTCCTTTCTTCTGTATATTCAAGGAAAAAAAGAGAACTCTCTGATGTCTCTTCCCTTTCTTATAAGGGCATCTGTCCTATTGGATTGTGGCCTTATCCTTGTGACCTCATTTAACCTTAATTATCACCTTAAAGGCTCTACCTCCAAATACAGTCACACCAGGGAAACACAATGTAGTCCATAACCAAGTTTAAAGTTGAATCTGTGTACTGCAGCATCAGCACCACCTGCCTGGCCAGCAGTGCTAAAGTGAGCTAGAGGCAGGTCTAGAGCTTTGAGGCAGCAAGAACCAGCCGGAGCTGAGGGCCCCACACTCTGAGGATCCGGAAGGAGTGTGGTTGACTCTCTTAAGATTCTCTGGGTACTGTTCTCTGAGTAGGTCTTCTTTGAATATTAAGACAAAAAGTGTCTTTAATTTGGTGACTAGTAGTTTTTTGTTTTGTTTTCTGAGATGGAGTCTCACTCTGTTACCCAGGCTGGAGTGCAGTGGTATGATCTCGGCTCACTGCAACCTCCGCCTTTCAGGTTCAAGCAATTCTCCTGTCTCAGTCTCCCAAGTAGCTGGGATGCCCACTACCCGGGATGCCCACCACCACGCCCAGCTAATTTTTGTATTTTTAGTAGAGATGGGGTTTCGCCATTTTGGCCAGGCTGGTCTTGAACTCCCAACCTCAGGTAATCTGCCCACGTTGGCCTCCCAAAGTGCTGGGATTTCAGGTGTGAGCCACAATGCCCAGTCAGTTGTTCAGTTATTTTTCAAGTTGGTTTGAAAGTTTCATTTTATAATAGCCTTTCTTTCATTTTGAGAATGTGTGATAATAATAAAGGCTGAGAACCTGTGCCTGGAGTGTACCTTAAAGGGCTGAGAAGGTTCCCCAACACAGATGACTGCACCCTGCCCTGTGGAGAAGGCCACGGCTTTGAGTCTTCATTTTTCAAGGAGTGATCGTCCTAGAATGGAGAGTGTCAGAGAAAAGTCTTGGCCCTGGCCTCAGGTGGTGCCTGGTCTGCTCTGTGGGATTCTAGGGCAGCCTCCTGGCTGGCAACTCCTCTCCCCACTCGGCTGGTTATCCAAGCAATTGAAACTGACTTTCACAGGACATACAGACTTAATGAAGATATATCTGTGAACTATGTGCCATCTAATTCTCTACCCCTCGGTAGAGCCCTCTCCAACCCCAAGTCCGTCATGTGTCCCGTGTCCAACCCATGGGATTACTCGCAACAGCTCGAGTTGCCCAATTCAGGCTGTGTTCCTCTTACTCACGATGCTATCTCTGACTCAAATGCCCTCCCCTAGGCCATCTGCCAAGATCCTGCTGTCCTCCTGTTCCTACGGACCACTTGAGTGAAGCTCTACTTTAAAAAAAAGTTACTGAGGTGAAATTCACATGACAAAATTAACCACTCTAGACTGAACAATGCCATGGCACTTAGTACATTCAGAGTGTTATGCAACCACCATCTCTGTTTAGTTCCAAAACACTCCCATCATCCCAAAATAGAGCCCCACAGTCATTAAGGAGTTACCCCCCACCATTCAACACTCTCCCCAGTCCCTGGCAACCATCAATCCACATTCTGTCTCTATGGATTTGCATAATCTGCATAATTCATATACATGGGGTTACACGATATGCGACCTTTTGAGTCTAGCTTCTCTCACTTAGCATAACAGTCCACAGCTTCATGCAAGTTGTAGTGTGTATCAGTACTTCAGTTTTTTGTTGTTGTTGTTTTTGAGACAGAGACTGGCTCTGTCACCCAGCCTGGAGTGCGGTGGCATAATCTCGGCTCACTGCAAGCTCTGCCTCCTGGGTTCACACCATTCTCCTGCCTCAGCCTCCCAAGTAGCTGGGACTACAGGGGCCTGCCACCATACCCGGCTAAGTTTTTATATTTTTAGTAGAGACGGGGTTTCACTGTGTTAGCCAGGATGGTCTTGATCTCCTGACCTTATGGTCCACCCACCTCAGCCTCCCAAAGTGCTGGAATTACAGGTGTGAGAGTACTTCAGTTCTTTTTATGGCTGTATAATACTCCATTGTATGTGTGCAGACACAATTTCTTTACCTCTTCATTCGTTGATGGACATTTGGGCTGTTTCTACCTTTTGACTCTTGTGAATAATGCCGCTATGAATATTTGTGTACAAGGATTTGTCTGAGCACCTGTTTTCAATTATTTTGGGTATGCGTGCTGGGTCATGTGGTAATTCTGTATTTAACTTTTTGAGGAACCATCAAACTGCTTTCCATAGCATCTGAGTCATTTTTCACTCACACTGGCAATATATGAGGGTTACAACTCCTCCACAGCCTTGTTATCTGAAGCTTTACTTTTTTGGAGGGGGTGCATTTTTTCTACTTATTTTGTAATTATTAAGTAAAAAGTAGTTTGGTCCTTTCAGCCAAACTTGTCAATCAAGCTTAGAAAACATACAGGATACATTTTGGTGAGCAGAAAGTCTGATTTAATTAATTTAACTAATTAAAAAGGATTTAATGCTGTTTTTCCAATTATTTCATTTATTACAATTTGTACTGAAGCTGTACTTTTTAAACCCTGCAGTAACTTCCTTTTGTACCCACCTCTGACTCTCTCCACACCCAAACCTAACCCATCCCTGCAGCCTACCTCTTATCATGCTATATTGTGATTCTCTGTTCACGTGTCTCTTTGTGTTAGACTTGGCAGTTGCAGACTGGTATTACTTGTGGGCAGAGAGCCTCTGGTACCTGCAGAATGTGGACTGGCCACCTCACAGGTGGGCAACAGGTGTCCAGGAATATGTTACTAAGAGGGCACAGGGGCGCCCCCTCGTGGCAATCAGGAATAAACTTACACACTCTCTCACCTTCCCTGGCCCTGACACTAGCATAACACACTTGATTGACTTTACAGCGATGAAACGAAGATAAATGAGACACCACATGGGCAAGCATG
This sequence comes from Colobus angolensis palliatus, assembly GCF_000951035.1. Classification (NCBI taxonomy): domain Eukaryota; kingdom Metazoa; phylum Chordata; class Mammalia; order Primates; family Cercopithecidae; genus Colobus; species Colobus angolensis. The sequence continues at coordinate 10,823 of NW_012116177.1, forward strand.
CTGAGCTCTTTGGAGAAAAGAGGCTGTGTAAATCCAAGTCTTTCTTTTATTGAAGAAACAAGGCAAATGACTCCAAATTGTCTTTATTGTGCCTGCAAAAAAAAACAGTCCGGATCATGGAAATGGCATTCGGTGGCATCCGAATGGAATTCTCATGCAATAAATGCAAGACTTATGGGCAAGCTGTGAGTCTGGGGTGCTGCACTGTCATCTAGTGATGAGGTGAGAGTGTGCCCCTGCATGACTAAGCCCTTCCTTTTCATTTGTTGTCTGTCGCTAGCAGCATATGAATCCTTCCTGCTGCCCACGTGAGAACATTTGTCACTTCCCGTTTATCAAAAGACATCACGAAGGTACTAAGCCCCAGCAAGGCAAAGATAAATACAATCTCATCCTACTCTCGATGTGTCCACATAGCAGATGCCACATGCTTTAAAGCCACACACCTGGAATATTTTGGAAGAAAGAAGTCTCAGTGGGAAGGAATATAAAATTTGCTTGCAGGCACACAAGAAAGATATGGGGCAGAGCAGTTACAGTTTCTTTATTTGGGTTTTATTTGGTCAGTTGGGTCCCATCCTTAGACAAAAAGCTAAATATTTTTCAGATGTGTTGGCAGTTTTAGGGCTGTTATAACATTGACTTTTCTAGTACCAATAGATGGGCAGTACATTAAGTCAGAGAGAAGCATTTGACTATGAGCTTTTCCCAACTGAAGTTACAATAGTTTCCCTTTATCTGTGGGTGATACATTTCAAGACCCCCAGTGGATGCCTGAACCGTATATATATTATGTCTTTTGCTATATATATGTACCTATGATAAAGTTTAATGTATAAACTAGGCACAGTAAGAGATGAACAATAATAACTAATAATAAAATAGACAGGCCAGGCGTGGTGGCTCACACCTGTAATACCAGCACTTTAGGAGGCCAAGGTGGGTGGATCACCTCTCTACTAAAAGTACAAAAATCAGCCAGGCCTGGTGGCATGTGCCTATAGTCCCAGCTACTTGAGAGGCTGAGGCAGGAGAATCTCTTGAGCCTGGGAGGCAGAGGTTGCAGTGAGCCAAGATGGTGCCACTGCACTCCAGCATGGGCAACAAGAGTGAAACTCTGTCTCAAAAAAAAAGAGAAAAGGAAAATTACAACAATATGCCAACATCACTACCCTTGTGCTTTGGGGCCATTATTAAGTAAAATAAGGCTTCCTTGAACACATGCAGTGCAATATTGTACACCAATCTACTAAGAAGAAGGCTTCTAAGTGACTAACTTAGAAGTGTGAACAGCATGGATATGGTGGACAAAGAGATGATTCATGTCCTGGGTAGGACAGAGCAGGATTGAGCAAGATTTCATCACGCTACTCAGAATGGCACACAATTTAAAACATATGAATTATTTCTGGAATGTTCCACTTAATATTTTCAGACCCTAGTTGACTGTGGGTAACTGAAACCATGGAAAGCAAAGCTGCAGATAAGGGGAGACTACTATATTTCATCATTAAAAACACACACACACACACACACACAACACAATAAAAATAGGCTTTTTGTATGGGTGAGGCAGCATAACACGTGAGACGAATATGGGATCTGCGGTGAAAAACCTGAGTTTGAGTCTTATCTCTGCTACTCATTTGTTGAGTTCCAACAGACAAGTCTCTGAACCTCAGATTGCTCATCTGGGTCTGTCTTCTCTGTTTGTCCTCCCTTCCCACCTCTTGGAAAATTTAGATAACTAAACCCAAAGGAGTTTCCGCAGCTTGTTTTCCTGTTTGAAGATCACAGGTTCTGTCCCTGATCCCCAAAGTCATATTCTTCATTTCTGAGTTGGTATGGACCTTTATCAAGCTATCTTATTGTTGTTATTATTACACAAATGTTGGCATTCAGACTGGAGTTGCTGTTAAGTTTGCTTGTTGTCCCTGAAAACCCAAGCCTGAACATCTATTTTAGCCATGTTTATGGCTGTGTAACCTTGGTAGCTAGGGTTCCCCTCCCCAAAAGAGATCTGGTTCACCATGGTCCCACCCAGTCATTGTCTCATTCCTTGCATGCTAGCTGTGACCTCCTGGGACTTCCCTCCTTGTACTTCTCTAGGCCACCCCACTCCTGCGCTCATGTGCTATTTTCACCCTTGCATCAGCCCTGACGCAGAGCTCAGCTCCTCTTCGAGGTGCTCAAAAGGATCCCTCACGCACTGGTGGGCAGTAGACACGAATGTGAAGACTTGGTAGGGGTTGCGGTGGGGCCGGAACTGGGAGAGCTCACACATGGGAAGTGGGCATCCTTCCCTCATCTGGCTTTCTTACTTTCTCTTTCATTTTCGTCTTCCCTTTCTCAGGCAGCAATTTAAAAAACAAACCCTAAGACGGGTGCGGGGGCTCACGCCTGTAATCCTAGCACTTTGGGAGGCCAAGGCGGATGGATCACCTGAGGTCAGAAGTTTGAGACCAGCCTGGCCAACATGGTGAAACTCCCTCTCTATTAAAAATACAAAAATTAGCCGGGTGTGGTGGTGCATGCTTGTAATCCCAGCTACTCAGGAGGCTAAGGCAGGGGAATGGCTTGAAACTGGGAAGTGGAGGTTGCAGTGAACCGAGATTGCACCACTGCACTCCAGCCTGGGCAACAGAGCGAGACTCCGTTTCAAAAACAAAAAACAAAACAAAACAAACAAACAAAAACAAACTCTAGACTATTCTGTCCACACAGGCCTCAGCTTCTTACCAAATATTTTCCCATCAGAAATAACTTTGCCTTCCCAAGAGGAATTCTGGCTGGTGGATTTTCTCCAGCTCAGCATCCTTGCTTTGCAAAACCAATCAAGCCTTAGGGGCTCTGTGCTGGGAAGCTAATTCTGGGAAGCTTCAGTAGGACCAGAGAGGATTTGTGCACCGCTCAGACGTCCATTTCAATATTCACGACCTGGATTTGGCATTTTCAATAAAATTCAAAAGCAAATGGCTTTCCACCATTACAGCTTATTATGTAGGTGTTCGGAGGCATTCTCTTCTTGTCTCCCACACTCTGTACCGGTTCCTCCTGCTGTTTTCTGCGGAAAAAAGACCATCTGGTTGGGACTTCCTAGAGATGACCACTAGAGGGCACATGATTCCCAGCTCACAAGCCCTTTACACAGCCAATTCCCGGGGCTTTGCTGCAGAAAAAGACAGTTTTTGTTTGTTTGTTTGTTTGTTTTCCCTCAGAAACAGGAGGAAAGCACTTGAAATTCCCTGGATGCAGCTAAGACATTTTCTTCGGCATTCATCTGTGAAATGCTGGCTGCAAGAAGCAGACATTCTGGCGGGTAGAGGAAGGACCGTATTCTCTGTTACCGTCACTCATTCCCACCAAGGGGAGGAGAAAAGGGCTGCAGAAAGCTGCTCAAATGAGTTTTGCTCTTTCTCAGATGGCTAAAGAGAATACACTTGTAGGCCACATGCATCTATTCAGGCCTCATGGTGTAGTGAAAAGCATGTGTTTTGGAAGCAGACAAACCTGGGATTTATTTCCCACACCCAGGCTTCCTGCCAAGGAAGCCTTCCTGGCCTGGCCTGCCGGCTCCTCTCCCAAGTCAGCCCTGGAGAAGCTTCAACATTAACTTGAAGGGAGGTAGGGGAGTGGTTAGGGAGACCAAATCACATGGGAGTGTCCCTTGGGCTCAGATACTCTGGAGGGAAAGAGAGAGCGCGATGGCACCGAGAAAGTAACGTGGGAAAATAAGCATGAGTATGGTCAAACATTGGGAGTGGCCAGGATAACATCAAAATTAGAATGCTTAATTTAAACTGGTAGGTAAAAACCCATGGGAAGTGGAAATGGAAAAAAAAAAAAAAGAAATTTTAAAATCCTGTATTATGAATGAGAAGTCTGAATTAAAATGCTGAACTAAGTCTTCATAAAATAGTAACTAAATATTGTTCAGCTGCAGCACTTAATAATTCCGTTATCTTAGATAGGTTGATAAACTTTCCTGAGCTTCAGTTTCCTCATCTCTAAAATGGATAAACTTTGTATGGTCACAAGCTTGCTGGGAAGGTTGAATTCTATGATGCACATGAAACAGGCCTCCAGTGCCTGGCTCCTGGGATATGGCTGGCCTTCTAGTTCTCATCTCTCTTTTCCATCTCTGGTATGTTTAACATCTAAACACCTATGCAGTCAACAATATTTCCTGAGTGTCTGTCAGGTTATGTTCAAGTGACAGAACATGTTACTTAAATAAACAACAAGGAAAACAGTATTATCTCTACAGTGAGATACAATCACAATATTATTATATAGGTAATATGGTGAAAAGGTGTTATCGCATCACAAGAAGTCAAGCAGCAGGGCAGTTCCAGGGCTGGCTGATGCGAAGTCTTAGCAAAATCATCAAGACTTGGGTTCGTCCCATACTTTGGCTCTGCCATCCTCAGCAGGTGAATATCTGTCCCTGTGCCTTTCATCATGGCTGTAGAACAGCTGCCTCCCAAAAAAAAAAAAAAAGAACAGCTGCCTCCCACTCACCTGGAAACAGGGATGGGTTCTTTCCTCTCCTGAAACTCTTTAAAGTGTTTCTGGAACTCTTTCTCAGATGTCATTCCAGCATATCTCCCCTCATGTCTCACTGACCAGAGTGGGTCACATTGGCCATCCCTAAGTCAGCCTCTGGGAGGGTGAATAGGTTTCCATGATTGGAACAGACCAATCATGAATCAACCTTAGATCTTTCTTGGTCTTCTGGAGTTGTTGGTACTAGAAAAGAAATCAATTAGGTAAAGAAAAAGGGAAAAAATGGCTGTTGGGTAGGCAACCAAGACTGTTTTCCAGACACTGTATTTGGTGTTGGGCATATAGCAGTTAATAAGTCAGATGGCATCCTGGAGAGCTTACAGTACGGAAGGTTCCAGACAAGCAAACTGGTATTTATATCCTAGCATCTAAGAACTATGCAGATAGAACTAAAGGGCTCATAACTGGTGGTGAAGAAAGACTTTCTGGAGGGGGTGCTGTTTGCCTGAGACCTGAAGGATAAAATAGGCATTTTCCAGATGATTGGGTATAGAAGTAGAATGAGAGACTGAATGAAACCCTGGGAACAAAAGTGATTATGACATATTCAGGTAACTGAAAATGAATTACGTGTGGGAGGGGAGACTGGGATAGGGGAGGCTAAGTGGTCAGTTGAGGCCAGTCATGAAGGCCTCGGAAACCATGCTGGAATCATATTATGTGAGCAATGTTCTTTAAAATGTGGGGTGTGAAACCAACATAGTGGTTCATAACCAGCATATAAAAATAAAATAATGGCAAATTCCTAAATGGCACTTACTACATTCAATGCACTGCTTTGAGAGTTTTATGTATTTATTAACTCATTGATCCTCAGAGGTTGGTACTATTGTCATCCCCATTCTGTGGATGAGGGAACTAAAGTGCTCACCCAGGGTCACTGTCACCCAGGGTCACAATTCAGGGCTGAATTGTGTCCCCCTCAAAGAGGTATGTTGAAACCCTAATCCTCAGTTCCTCAGAATGTAGTCTTATTTGGAAATAGGAATTTTGGATTTAGCGGATGGAATTTGTTAAGATGAGGTCACACTGGAATAGTGGGTCCCTAATCCAATGCAACCAGTCCTTTTTTTTTTTTTTTGACAGGCTGTCACTCTTGCCCAGGCTGGAGTGCAGTGGCACAATCACAGCTCACTGCAGCCTCAACTTCCTGGGCTCAGATGATCTTCCCACATCAGTCTCCCAAGTAGCCGGGACTACAGGCATACACCATCATGCCTGGCTGATTTTTTTTAAAGTATTTTGTAGAGATGGGGTCTCACTATATTGCCCAGGCTGGTGTCGAAATCCTTGGCTCAAGCAATCCTCCTGCTTTGGCCTCCCAAAGTGCTGGGATCGTAGGCTTGAGCCGCTGTGCCTGGCCATGACCAGTGCTCTTATAAGAAGATGGCCATGTAAAGATAGAGAGACAGAAAGAATGCTGTGTGAAGCTGGAGGCAGAGATTGGAGTGGTGCATCCATAATATAAGCCAAGGAGCACCACAGATCACCTAGAATAAACACTGAGCAGGTGCTTAATGAGTATTTGTTGAATGAACATAGAAGGAGATATAGTGAGGAATGTGAATGAAATTTAGTCAGACAGTTGTCATTTTTTATGTGGTTGCTTCCCCATCCCCCACTACTGACTGCAGAATCAAACACCTCCCCACAGAGCGCTGGCTACACACCTCCCCCTGTGTCCCTTCCACCTCGGTGACTCTGCAATTACATGTGTGCCTCTCCCATTCATTATACACCAGAGGAAAGGGATGCTGGTGGCAAGCCTCTGCTGAATCATATCCCCTCCAACAATGTGCTGAACACTATTAACAGCCCCGAGTCAGCTGCAGAGGCGCATGTGACATTTGTGGATGCCCTAAGCCCTGTTCCACAGCAAGGGATTACAGCAGTGTGCACAAATCCTTGTCTCTAAGACCTCGGTACTGTCTCAGAGTGACTGACAGAATGAAACATGGTCTGGACTGATGAGAAGTCCAAGGAGGATTTGTGGCCCAATATAAAGAAATGTAAATTTTATTCTCATTCAAATCATTCCTATGCTACCATTGATTTTTTTTTCTAAGTGTCAGGATGAATTCCGCTTTCTGTATTAGGAAGTTGACTCAATCCCAGGGAGGCCTCTGGCCTAGCCAGGCTCTGAGCCACCAGACCTCTTTTTTTCTTGGTGTACACACTGATGGGGGTTTGTGGCTCACAGATGCATCGTAATGACCCAGCTGTCATCTGAGTTTTGTTTTAAGGGAGATTGTCCCTGCATCTGAGACTTGTAGGGAGGAGCCCATCTAGGGTGATCAACTGTTACAGTTTACCTGGGACTTGCCCAGTTTTCACACTGAAAGTCCCATGTCCCAGGAAACCCCAAAGTCCTGGGCACACCAAGACAGTTGGCCGCTCTGGCAGGTTCCCCTTCCACCCTCCCAGTCAAATGGATTAGAAGCAAAACCTGCATTTCAATTCTGACCTCAGAACTCACTAACTGCAAGTTACTCTACTGCTCTGTGCCTCAGTCTCCCCATCTGTAAAATGAGGATGATGAAAGTACCTGCCTCAAAGGGTTGCTTAAAGATTAGAAAATAACACACACATGCGCACACACACACACACACACTGCTTTTTTGATTGTAACTAGTTGGAATAGGTACTCAGGGAAATATGAGCAATTGATATTGTCTTATTGTCATATCTCCACCTGCAGAAATGGAATTCTTCCATTTTCTGGAGCTAGCATTTCTTCCTTGCTGATGGTGATGGATGGTAGAAAAAATCCCTTTGCTATCTACAAATGAACATGACTAAGAGACATTTCCAATGGGAAGATGTGATCTCCCCTCCTTTTAACCATTTATGTTAAATAAAACACAAATACAGAATATGGCATAAAACAAGTGGATTCTAAATAAGGCCAAAAGTCTTATAACGAATATGTGTTGGAAGACGGAAATTTGCCAGCCACCCAAAGAGTCCTCCATTGCTCTCTCCAAACTCTACCCCCTTTTCCTTCCCCAAGAGCGGAAGGAATATTTATTATATCCAGAAGTGCTCCATTTTATTGTTTTCTTTAGGGCAAAAAAGGGGGCATTGTGGTGCTATTCAATCATGACTCTCTTATGTCATCTAGAAAACAGAAGGATCCATGTCTCCTTTATTTATTTATTTATTTATTTATTTATTTATTTTTTGGGGGGGGGGAGCAAAGAAGTCTGATTTCTAAAGGAAAGTGTTTAAGTAGGAAGTTGTAAATATTACCTTTCTTTTTGCAGCTATGCATACAATCACCTGTAAGAGGTACATAGATCTTGGTGTATGTTGCTTAGAGAAAATAGACAATAGTCACAGTCCATTGAAATCCCATCTGCTCTCTATAAAATGGAAAAGTCATTACTGCTGAGTCAGGGGGTCTCAGACCCACGGCAAGGAAGACATCACCTACTAATTCTTTACATCATTGCAGCTTGCAAAGGATAGAGTCACCCCCTTATTATTCTACTAGGTCAAGTGCTTTTTACACAAACCATGCTTCTCCCTCAACAGCTGTTGGTATAAAACATTCTGATTACTATTTTGAATGATGCTGAAAAGAATACAAGGCCCAGCTCTCTGGTTACAGTATTAATTGTAAGATCTAGAAAGGGAGAGGCTGGGCAGATGTGGAAAACCAGGACTTCAGACTTGAGTCACACAGCCAGGGAACATGCATCCCTGGGGAATGGGGTGTGGAAGGGAAACAGAGCTTAATGGAGGAAACTATTCATTGATGGGGCAGGCAGTTGCAAATAAAGACCAGGAAGCACAATTGGAAATATGGCCTGGTGTATCTGTTAGTATTAGCTTCATCTGCATAGAATAGAAAACCCAAATAAAGGTGGTTTAAATATAACAAAGCTAATTTCTCTCTGGAGGTATGCAGTCCATAGCTGGCATGTGGGTTCCATGACTGTTAGGAACCCAGACTTCCACCTTCCTGCTTTGTCATCCTTAGCAGGTGAGGTACATCACCTGCTTGAGGTTCAGGTTGGCTGCTGACACACCAGCCATCACATCCAGGTGTTAGGCAAAAGGATGCAGAAAAAAGTTTGACAAGGTGTGTCTTGAAGCAGGATAGCCTTTTTAAGTAGCCATCCCAGAAGCTACACCTGACAACTTCTGCTTCATTGAGCACACCTAGCTGAAAGGAAGGCTGAGAAATACAGACTTGGCTTCCTGGAATAAACTGAGATTCTCTTGGAAGGGTTGCCATGTCGGTGGAGCAGCCTGTCTTCTTTTCCACATATGATGAGGCAGTAAAGCCTCATGGTTACACATGGTGCCTCTAATGCCAGATTACTTGAGTTAGCGTCTGGGCTCTATCACCTACTAACTGTGTGATCAATGACAAGACACCTAACATTTCTAAGACATAGTTTCCTCATCTGTGAAATAAAGAAAGTAATCAAAACTCCCACAAAGGCTTGTGAGAGTCTGATAACGATGTAGATGCGGAGGGCTTAGCACACTGTTTGGCACCCAGAAAGCAGTTCAAAGTGACAGCTATTACTAGGATTCTGATTTAAAGGGCTCAGGAAGCAAAGTTTCAATAACTTTTATAACGTGATAAAAATTAAATCCCATTCAAACAAACATGTCATCCAAAAAGTATGATGGAGGCGTTCCCAAATCTGGATTGGTGGCTCCTTTTGAGTGTGGTTTCCATAGGACTGAATGATTTGAGGTTCCTTGCATTCCTGTGTGGTGGGGTGCGACAAGTTTGAGAGACTCTCTATGAACCTGGGGGGACGTGGCCCCACTGCTGCCAGCCTGGTGAAGATGGAAGGAAAGATGCTGCCCTGACCACACAAGTGGGCCAGGCCACCACGGAAGCTCTGCGGCTGGACGTTCTGCTCTCAGACTTGCCCTGTACCCACTCCAGGAATAAGCCCCTGCTGTTTCCATTTTTTTCTGAGCTTCGGATCATTCTGCTTAGATCATCAGCCTCCTTTACCTCTCTGGAAAGCTCTTTGTTTCCACGTTTTGGTGGTCCTGGTTTCTCCTGGGTTCAAGGACCCACCCATTTTAGTCTGCATTTCCCCAACTGTGTCCTAAGGAACATTAGTCTCAAACACTATTCCGTTATCAACTATGTGTGGGAAACACTGTGTACTGTAGTCTCACTCTGGGAAGTCAAAATGCACGTTAGCATATTAAAGGATCTGAGAAGTCCTGCAAAGAAATCCTATTAATCAACCCAGTGGTTCCCACTTACTGACTGAGAAAGCTTGACTTAGAGGTCAGCTTTAGAAGGGTGTGTCCTGAACATCTCAAACTTCCTATAATTCCTAGTCAAATATGCTTTTCTCTCATATGTAGTTTTCTTGTTCCTGGTGGGGGTGGGTGGCAGCAGGAACTCCTACTGAGTCCCGCTTTTCAGTCAAGGAGATATCCAAGGTTTAAATCCCTTTTGCAGATCTGAGATGATCATTATTTTCTTGAAACCAATGCATGATGCATCTTTTCTGGTTGTCTCTTATAAACTCTTCCTACTTTTTTATGCTCTCTGCTTATTATAAGAAATGAGATCATGGTTATGAAAGCTGCTTTATCAACCACTAACTGCTGTATAAATGTTAATTGTCACTATTACAATGACTCACTCTGGTGCTCCAATCCCTTTCTCCCTGGGATGCGGCATTTACAGAATTGTAGTTTCATAATATAAAAATAATTGAAACCTACACAAATTGTAATAGTCATTTATATTATAAGAGGGTCCATTCTGTTAGTGTAATAAGAAAATGACTATAAAGTACACCATCGGTTCACTGTCAAGTGCAGGAAGAAAGAAGTGTAGACATCACCCCCCTTAATCCTGAGGTTATATCCAGACATGCAAACCCAGAAACTTCCACGCCGACACGTCCAGACACTCAAAGCTGCCTCCTGCCTGACCTCAAACCTCCAGGGTCAGATCCTCTAGTTACCTGCAGCTCTGCAGTAGAGCTTTCTTCAGATCACTTAAAAATGGAGACAGTAAACACCAGCTGAGGCTTGATTTGCCCACGCTCCCAAACAACGGACCCTTCCTTGTTTGTTTTAAGAAGTTTGAACTTGGCTCTGCCTTTCCTGTAGACTGCAGCAGTTTCCACAGGCACAGCCGTACAAATATTGTACAATTCCACTTATAGGGGGTACCCAGAATAGGCAAAGTCACAGAGACAGAAAGTAGGGTAGAGGTTACCGGAAGCTGAGGGGAAGGAAGGAGGAGGAGTTATTGTTTAATGGGCATGGAGTTTTTGTTTGGAGTGATGAAAATGTACTGGAAATGGATGGGTGTGACAGTTGCACAGCATTGAATCGTACACTTAAAAAAAGCTAAAGGGTAAATGTTATATATATTTTGCCACAATAAACCAGAGCAAACAATGACAACAATAACATATTCGGTATCAATTCCCCTAAAATGGCATCATCTCCTGGGGACAGCTCCTAGTCTGTGTTGTGTGGCAGCGACATGGTCATGGGAGGGAGGGTGAAGGGGACAGGATCTCCAGTTCTGGGAGAATGGGCCCCATACAGGAAGACCCAGCCAGGAGTGCAGGTCAGATGGCTGCAAGAATCTCCTAGCACTGAGAGCTCATGTAGGTTTGGACATCAGCTGGAAGGCTCAGCTCATCTTTCCTGGGTACCTTTCTTACTTCTGAAGACAAACCAAAAAGTTCTTTTCCTTTGACAGAGGCTAGAAAGTGTTAGAAAGCTGTTCTGGTTCAGTGGGTCTGCTTCTGTCTGGGAACTCCGTGAGAGGTGCGTGGGATCACAGAAAGCCAGCTTCGAGAAAGTGGAAGCACAGTGGAGCCTACTCAGGAAACACAGCCTTTCTGGGGTCTTTCTGTTGGTGAGGGAAGGAGACAGGTTGCTTACTGGAAAGAGTTTAAGACAGTGGCCTCTAGGTGGTGCACAGACCGTGATAAATACCGGAGAAGAGGATGAGATTTTTATCAGTGAGTCACGCTTCATGGCTCAGTTCAGAAGCAGGGGATTTTTATAAGGACGCTACTCCCTGCCCCAGCTGAAGGCAAGCCCTAAATGTGAACCTCCTAGATTCTATTTAAAGATGGCAGAGCTTTGATCATCTTGATGGCAGTGGGGGGAAGGCATCACAGCTCCCTGAGGATGCCGCCGTGGAGCCATCAGCTGTGGCCTTTCCCGGGAGGAGAGAGGTGAAGTGTGCCCATGGAAACGTTCAATGCTCTGAGAAGAAAAGGCCTATCGTTACTCCCGAGAGGGTGTCAGCGGGGGCGCTGGCTGAACGCAGTGGTGGAAGGGGTGATCTCCCAGCCCTCAGGAGAGAATGCATTCAGACCCTCAGCCCCAGGAGTGTGTTTTCTCCCCCTCCTCTTTTCAAGCCTGTATCATCTCAGCAAGTGCCTCAAGTGAGCAGGAGACAGGACGGAGGTCAGCCACTGGGGAGGCAGGGCTGGAGGAGCAGGCAGCTCCTCTCACTCTCATGCAACACACAACACACACACACACACACGCAAAGACCCATGAGGACAGACTGACACGGCCTGGAGAGTGCGGCAATCCATTGCTGCAGAGTAGAGCAGGCGGTGCTCACTCTCAGTGCCCAGGTTAGTTCTGTTTTTCTCCATTAAACCACAAGGGCTCAGTCACTTCACCTTTGCTGAGCAGGTCTATTCATGATTCCGTGCAAACTGGGAGCACTTGGCTAGTTGGTGACATGCATTTACGGGAGGCCCTCCAAGGGCCCCACACTTGACTCAAGGCAGTGGTGAGGTACAGAGGAAGCAGAAACTTCTGTCTCAGGCTTCAGGAAGGTAGAGTCTAGAGCTACACTACCCGTTCTGGTAGCCACTGGCCATATGTGGCTATTTCAATTAAAAGTAGCTAAAATAGGCCGGGCGCGGTGGCTCAAGCCTGTAATCCCAGC
>NW_012116177.1:23522-39965 GCF_000951035.1 Colobus angolensis palliatus
CCTCAAAAAAAAAAAAAAAAAAGTAGCTAAAATAAAAAATTCAACTCCTAGGTTGAACTAGCTATGTTTCAAGTGCTTGGTAGCCACATGTGGCCAGTGGCTACCGTACTGGACAGCACAAAAACCATTCCCATCCTTGCAGAAAGTTCTGCTGGACAGTATTGCGGCATTTTGGGCATCTATGGGAACGATATAAGCCACTTACAAAGGTGGAAATTAAGAGCAAATGAATGGGGGGAAATGAAGGCTCAGAAAAATTGTGTCTTCCAGCCAGTAAGTGGTCTTCTGATTTCTACTCCAGAGTTTAGAAGCATCCTGAGGATAATCTTGACCTTAATACATGAAATGTTTGCGTTTGGGGTGGGGAGTGGGGTTGAGCACTAGTGTGGTGATGGTGGGTTAGCTATTGGAATAGATTTTAAGGTAACTAGAAGCACACCCTCTAAGCTGTAGCCCCCAGATATGTGAGTGATTCATTTCTGGTTTCACTTCATCTATGGTGTTCTTCCCCACCTTCTGCCTTCCTCTCTCTTACTGTATTTACTCTCTCTCACTCCCTCCTATTGTATTTACTATGTGTCAGGGGCCAGGCTAAGTGCTTTCACACATCTCATTTAATTACCACCACCTTCTGTGAATTGGAATTGCTGCCTATCTAAGCAGCAGATCCATTTCCTCTCCCCAAATACAACTCCTGCTCTCCCCAGCCCTTGGCTGTCCCAGTAAGAAGATTGCACTCCCAGCTCCAAGGGAGGGCTTCACTGATCCAAGAGGAGTTCTTTGTGATCAATAGGCTGAGGAACACAGCTCAAGGCTGATCTCCTTGCCATAGCAATTAGTTGAGAAATGAGGTGTGACTTCTTTGGGCCAATAGGAAACAAGAGAAAGTTAGCTAAGGGCTTCTGGGAAAAAAGTTTGCTTTATCTTAAACGAGAGTTACTAGAGATGTCTCTTTCCATTGACTTCCTAGTGTATGGATATAAGGCCTAGACCTGCTGCATCCGTTTCTGTGCTGCTCAACACATAGCAGAGAGAAGAGCCAAAAACTCACAGAGAAAGGGTGTGGGAGGGCTTGGACAGAGCTATGGCTGGTGCTCTGGGCTCAGTGATGCCAGCCAGTCAACCCCTTGGTTGTTTCAGCTTTTAGCCTTAGGCTTTCTGGGATTGCAGCCCACAAAACACCAAATGGTCATCTCCTTCGGCAGATCATGAAACTCGGGCTAAGAGAATTTGATAACTTGCCTGGAATCACCTAGCTAGGAAAAGACAGAGCAGGTTAGAAATACAGATGTCCTTGACCCCAGACACATGCTCTGTTGTTCATCACACTGTTTCTTCTGTACGCGAACCATGCTAGTATTTCAAAGGACTTACAGGAGAAACCAAGACAAAGCTGAAGCAATCATACCTTTGAGGCCCCAAGTATACTTTTACCTCGAATAGTACCTGAGAATGCTCTGATGGTCTGATTTTTGTAGGTAATTGCAGACCATATACAGACTTTAACAATTCACTGGCAGCTACAGTTGATGGTCCTATTTATTTCTTGCTGTTTCCCAGGGCCCTTAGGGAACTCTTTTGGGCTTTTCTTTTTTTTTTTTTTTGGAAGAGTGGGTGGGAAACTTCTAGACAGAACTGCTGGGAAAAAAAATGCCTTTCACTAGGCGATTTAAATTAAATACCTGGGCTCTTTTAAGGATTCAGCCAACTGAGCTCCCGGGCAGCCAGGTCTCACCTTTACCCTTTGCTTTTATTTATTGCATATCCAGGGAGCGTGCTGGTAAGCCAGCAGGTGACTCGACTCCCTTCAATGTTGGGAAGCTGTGGTTGCTGCCTTAGGGACTCTTCAATCTTTCCGAATTCAGTCGACAACCCCGGGGAGGGCTGTGATTCTGTCTTTGTCTCTTCCTCACTCTGGTGTCTCTCAGCTCCCTCCCCTAATGGTGCCCTTGACCTTATTTAATGAAGGTCATCCTCCTTGCAAATATCATTTTAAACGTATCAGGCACTGATCAACTGAGAGATTTCCTAGCAGAAAGGTCACAGCTGAAAAGCATCATCTTTCCTTGCTCCCCTTAGCAATTACTCTGGAGGAGATGCCCTGGGGGAAGCAGAAGTTGCCCACACAGGAAAGCCCTTAGGAGTCTGTGGATTAGCGTCAGCTGCACTCCTGCTGCTGCACGAAATGGGAGCACTGGCTGAAACAACACTGCCTTCAAGAACTTTTGTCTTGGCCCTGGTGGAAATGCTAGCAGTGGAATATATCTGTATCTGCACAGGGCTGCAGCAACCTCAGTTCTTGCGCCCTCAGAAGAGAGAATTTGACTGAGGAGCGTAAGGCAGAAGGAGAGATCAAGGGGAGTTTCAGAGCAGGAGTGAAAGTTTCTTAAAAGGCTTTAGTTAGCCTGGTGTGGTGGCGGGCGCCTGTAACCCTAGCTACTCTGGAGGCTGAGGCAGGAGAATTGCTTGAATCCAGGAGGCAGAGGTTGCAGTGAGCTGAGATTGCGCCACTGCACTCCAGCCTGGGAGGCAGAGCGAGACACCATCTCAAAAAAATAAAATAAAATAATAAAATAAAATAAAAAAGCTTTAGAGCAGGAATGAAAGGAAGGCACACTTGGAAGAGGGCCAGGCAAGTGGCTTGAGTGGCCACCTGCCCTGTTTGATCTTTTGACTTGGGGTTTTATATGTTGGCATACTTCTGGGGTCTTGTGTATTACTTCTCCCGATTCTTTCCTGGGGTGGGCTGTCGTCTGCATGCTCAGTGGCCTGCCAGGGCTTGGGAAGGGAACATGTGTAGTGTGTTGACTGGAGTCCTACACCAGTTAAACTCTGCCATTTTGCCTCTTAATGTGCATGCTGGAGCCCTTGCCCAACTCCTGAGATCTTGTCGGGAAGCTGCTCATCACCAGTTTCAAGTGTTTTCTATTTATTGGGAGCCTGCCTTTCCCTGGCACTGGCTGTGACCAATTACTATTTGAGAGAGTTAACAACCGCCTGACCATCACCTGATGGTTGCCTGACACTCCTGTTATGTGTGTCAGGGAGCCCTCCCCTGCTAGGCTCATGCCTGACTAGCTACCTACTGTAACAGGAGCTGTTCACTTCGAGAACTAACAACCTGCAAAACCTGCTGCTTTCAATGCTTAGGCTTCGTGGCTGAGTTGTTAGACATTTAAAGCTGCAGAGAGATTTCCTCTCTCATCCCCACTGTCCTCTGTGTTTGCTGTCCTTTTCTGATTATTGAAGAAGCATATGGGTTTGATTTTTCCCCAAAGAAAAGACCAAGGGTTACCAACCCATTTCCTAACTAGCAGCAGGGCCACTGGGCAGCCCTGAACAGGATGAATTGTATGTACCTAAAGACCTGAAGTAGGTGAGCCTTCAAGCTTTAGCCAACCCAAGTATCGGGCTCCTCCCAACCACAGGATGAAAGGTTAGCTGAGTAGGAGATGTGGTCTGCTGTCCATAGACACCTTTGGGCTTGGTGCCTTCCGGAGATTTTCGGACCAATGCCATTGGACTGCTGTGTTTTTCATTCTCTTAAGTGCCTGCCCTGCCCCCAGGAGAGCTTCCACCCTGCAAACACAATCCCAGAAGGCTCCCTGTCTCCCACTATAAAGCAATTCTTATGTGCATGAGGGAGAGAATGTACAAGAGGACTCATGTTGGATAAAAAATGATGGATTCTGGCAAAAAGTCATGCTTTAAGCAATGATAAGAGATAAACTATGAGGGCAACATATTGTGAGCCTGGTTCTAAACCATGGTAACTCTGCACCCTTTCCACACTAAGAAGATTTTATTGACTCTTCTGGGATTGAGACTGGGCCATGTGTTCCTCCAAGAATGAATTAACATGAGGCAACCATAATCCCCGGGGGAGACTTGGGGTGTGTCTTGCCCGTTCCCTTAGGTGCTAGATGACCACTTCAGCTAGCATCTGGCTTTGTGATTCTGTCCATCAGCAGGAACCTCACTGCAACAGCATTTGCTGGAGAATTTGGAACAAGAAGACCTCATTGGACTTTATCCAAGGGGATTTAGTCACTGAAGATCTAAAACTCCTCATGATAAGGCTGTGGCACAGTTCCAGAACCTGGCTCCAAGGAAGAGGTCATACAAAATACCATGTGTGTGTGTTTTGACGTCTTTTTGTGTTGTGTTTGTGGGAGGTACATATGTGTCACGAATTTGTTTGCAGATGTGCCTGTATAGTATGTGTTTGTGGGGGATGTGTGAAGACAGAGATGCTCAGCTGCTTATAGTAGACACTCACTGTATGTGTTGGAATGAGACTGGGGCCTCCCCATCACAGCCTCCATCTGGGACAGAGACGCAGAGATGCTGCCTTCCATTTTTCTCTCACCCCCTCCTCAGGAAGTGCCTCAGGCGTGTTTGTCTCTGTCAGGGCCAGTCCCCATGCAGATTAGCTAAAGCCAAAGGGTGACATGGACTGCAGCTTTGTCCAGCCGAGGCTGCAGCTCTTCCTGGGAGCCTTTCCTTAAATTCCAGATTCCTTGCTCAGCCAGCCGAGTCCATCCATTTCCATCTCAGGCCCTTCCAGTCCTGGTTTCCAGAGCAGTTCCTATTTCCTGCATCCAGCCTGGATCATCCCTGGGTCAGGCGGTCAGGCTGCCTTTTAAATCTTTTTTTTTTGAGACAAGGTCTTGCTCTGTCACCCAGGCTGGAGTGCAGTGGCACGATCACTGCTCGCTGCAGCCTTGACCTCCTGGGCTAAAGCGATCCTCCTGCCTCAGTCCCCCAAGTAGCTGGGACTACAGGCTTTAGCCACCATGTCTGGCTTTTTTTTTTCTTCTGTAGTAACAGAGTCTTGAACTCCTGGCCTCAAGAAATCCTCCTGCCTCATCCTCCCAAAGTTCTGGGATTACAGACATGAACCACTGCACCTGGCCCAGCTGCTTGTTAACCAATTTTCCACAGCCACTGAGGAAGCAGTTGCACTCCCCACCACCACCCTCAAGAGAGAGCTAGCCTCTGTCCCCACTCTGAACACCCTCTCACCCGCCAGCCTCCTCTGTCCTGCTAGCTGCCCTCTGCCTCCACCCACTGCTTGTTCTCTTTTGTTTGAACAGAACCATCCAACATCTCCCATATGCCCACTGGCTCCAACAGGGGCAGTGACTGCTAACAACGAGTCCCATCCCATTGATTCCCTCCCCTAAAGGTGTCTGCAAGGGAGCACTCTCCTGGACAGACACAAACAGGAAGAGAGGGCAGGTGGCTTTCCTCACAGTGAGAGCATGCTTGTGAGGTATGGAGATGATGCCAGCTACAACTGCATCAGGCAGGCTCCATGTGAGTCTCCCCTGTGGCTCTGATACCTGGCAGGGAAGGGACCCTGGAGGGGGACTGCTGCTCAGGTGTCCAGATACCTGGCTGAGGGAGAGGGGGTAGGGACCCACAGATCCTCTAGGGCCACGACAGCCCAGCCACCCTGGACGGGACCCACAGCGGGCTGTCAGGGCATGCTCCTTGGAGCTTGGTCTGGCTTCTCTTTGCTGTTCTTGGAAGCTGTGTCTTTGCAAAACAGAAGCTGGAGTTCCCCTAGCCCTTCAGGGGGCTGGTGTTTGTCTTCTCTCTCTGCCCTACCAGCCGCACCTCTCTGGAACACTCTGATGTGCGTTTATGGAATGCCCCAGTCACTAATCTTACAATCAGTTTAATAAAAAGGAAAAAAACAAATCACCCAGTCACATATCTATGGCATTAGTCACAAAAACCTTGACCTCAAGTGCCCGGATTACACCAGCCCCTCCATCCCATGAGGCAAATGGTGCCCACATCACCACTCCTTCCAACGGATGGGTCCCTGAGCACTGGCCTGGCAGACTGGAGACTCGCTTGGTGCCCTGTTCTCCTGTCCAAGCTGTGGAGAACTCCAGAGGCAAGACTGCCTGGGTTCACTGTCCAGAGCCGATACTCCCGTGCCATGGGCTCTCAGACAAGTCATTAACCTCCCTGCGCCTCAGTTATCTCTAAAGGGCGGGAGGTAATTTTAGTGCCCACCTGATAAAGTCATAATGGGGATTAGTAAGTTTCCTGAGGACCTGGAAAGTGCCAGCTCTTATTGCTGACGCTAATACGGCCATGCATAGCCCAGTACAGCTGTGGAGAAAGCCTATGCAAACAACCTTGCAGAGCAGAGATGATACTGCTTGCTCCGAGCCAGTTCACCCAAGGGCGAATGTGATCCTGGAACAAATGCACAGCTTGCTTCTTGCTATGGGAGGCTGTTCCCAAAGACATCCACCGTTTTGCTGTCTCCATCAGGACTGAGAGTGGCACCTCTTTAACAGGGTAGAGTCTCTCTGGTTTTGAATGGCTGCCACTTATCACATGCCTCTGCAGTCTGGCTAGGAGTGAGCCAGATGCAAAGAGTGGGGTGTGTGCAGTGCATAACCACAGCCTGGCCAGCGCTGGGCTCACCTGGCTATGTGTTGCACCTGATGACATCAAGGGTTGCCTTGTTCCCCAGTGGTGACAACTTGGCTGTCATAGGGACAGATTATGAGGGGATTCCTGTCCACTCCCATGAAGGAGAGAATGGAGAAGCCAGGGAGAAGTGCTGTTTACCGGCTCTGTTCTTCTCTGCAACATGGGATGTGTACTGATCTTCAGCTGAAACCCAGTAGCTGATGGGCCACTGTCTCCCCCATCAACTGAGATCACCTCTCATTTCCTTGTATCTGCAGGACTTTTCTTTATGTCTATGAAATTAAAGGCCTTGGAGCAAGGGGGTACAGAAATATGCAGTGAGCTCATCTCAGATGCATCGCACCCAAATCTCTGCAGGTGGAACTCAGTCTTCCCCCCCTGAATCCGATGCACCTCCATGCTTGAAGACTGTGGACTTACAGGAATTACCTGACCCTTAGGCATATGGAGTCAGATGGTCATTTAGTAAGAGCCTTTAGCGGGTTGTAGGCAAAGGCAAACAGAAACTGGTGAGTCTCCGTCTAGACTCTGGTTTTCTGAGAACTGCCCAAAGAAGCGAATACTTGAGTCCACATGAAAACTGTCATCTGATCTTTACTAGTTGAATTCAGACTAGTAAAGATCTGAATGGTGGTTTCTCAGCCTCATTCTGCAGGGCCATATGCTGACATGGGTGCCACCACCCAGGTAGGAGATTCAAGTTGAGCTGTGCCCTGGTCCAACTGCAGAGCAGGCAGGCACTGGGAAGGAACCCAGTGGCCTGGCTGGGAGGCAAAGTGAGAGGCACTGCAGGTTCTTAACCAGGCCCAGGAAAGGAAAGGGCTGTTGAGCAGGCTCTGTGAATGAACGGAGACAGCTCCCATGGCTCCCACCCCTCACTAAGAGCCTGGGGGTTTGGCAGGGGAGCCTGGGCCACCCCTTGGTCTTCCTCTGAGTCCTTTAGATGCTGTTTGGCCACCTCAGGCACAAATGAGAACATGTGGCTGAGATGTTTCCCTGCAGGCTTGTTCCTGAGAACAGTCACCT
This sequence comes from Colobus angolensis palliatus, assembly GCF_000951035.1. Taxonomy (NCBI): domain Eukaryota; kingdom Metazoa; phylum Chordata; class Mammalia; order Primates; family Cercopithecidae; genus Colobus; species Colobus angolensis. Next base: position 31,008 of record NW_012116177.1, read on the forward strand.
GGGCAGTCAGTCCGAAGGTGGCTTCTGGGAAACCTCAGGCCTAGGAGTTGGACCCAGGACTCACATGGTGTGAGCCCAGCTCAGAGAAACAAAGCTCATCCTTGGAGCAGGGCCAGTGGAGGCAGCTGAACTTCACGGTCCAGACCAACAAAGCCATCCTCAGTGGCGCTCATGGGAGAGGAGCCTGGGAGGGGCAAAGGCCAGACACTGGCCACTCTTTAAAACATAAGGAGCTTCATTGTCTCATACCCTGCTGTTGGGGCCAATGGACAGTGAGGACTGAACATGTGTGAGGTGCCACGTCACTTCTCAAAGACGGATCACAGAGGCCTGTGCTGTCAGTCTGGGCTCTGTCAGCTGCGTCAGCTGACAAGGCTGGCCACTCACCAGTTTCTAAGGCTGGGAAACATCTGTTGCTATTGTTTGCCTTGTCTCTTCTTGACTTGCTACAGAAAAGGCTTGTAATAGTTATTTGCAAAAACAGGTGGAGTGCTTTGAAGAAAAGCCCTATATAAACAGAAATGACACAAACAGGTTGCTCTGCTGCGAGGCCAATGTGACTCCACCCTGGCTCAGTTCTGTCATGTCAGCAAGCCTGCTGTCTTCCCCAGAAATGGGCCATTAGAGGTCTTGGGGAAGAGAATACTGAACATAGCACTGGGGCGAGAAGACCTTAAATCGTGCCGTAACCTGACCCTTACTGACTGTGTGCCCTTGGCTAAGTCACTCAACTTTTCTTCCTCAGCCTGATTCTGTCATCTGGGAAATGTGGGTAAGCAGAACTCTTGGTGTTGTGTGAAGATTAACTAGACAGGGCTTATGAAATGAACTGGCTCACATTAGTTAGAAAAGTCAGAAAGTTCTGGCTTTGGGTATGACTTTATTCAGGTTCTAAGAATGCCAGCAGGTTTTGCCCCTTGGTCCTTCTTCCCCTGGGTTGGCCCTGTTCCTGGCTCCATCTGGAAGCTCTGGCAGCCTCAGCCTCACACCACAACAACACTTAGCCCAGCAGACCAAAGCAGGTGCCCATGACTCAGTGTTCTGGTAAAGTCCTGAGATTCACTCTGCCTGGACCAGGTTAAGTCATGTGACCCCCAAACCAGAACCAACCAATATGGCTGGGACACTGAATGCTCAGACTGACCTCACTCACTCACTCACCAAGTGTTTATTGAGCATCTATTATGTACCAGCTACTATTGTGTATTCCGGAGGCATAATATTGACAAGACAGGTTAGACCGCTACCCCGTTTGGGCTTACTTACCAGTAGGAGACAGAAAACGAACAAGTACATCAAACAGAATGATACAAAATTAGGAAATGATAACAGATATTAAAAAATAAACCACCCACAGCAGATTAAGAGGGTAGAGAGTGATGTGGGGTATGGGGTAGAGTGCTGTTTAAATAAGATGGCTCTCTTAGGAGGTGACATTTGAGTAGAGACCTGAATGCAATGAGAATAGAAGCTGCAAGAAGATCCAGGAACAGAATATTCTAGGCAGAGGGGGCCAGTGCAGAGGCTGTGAAGCAGAACAAGCCAGGCTGATGAAGGAAGAGCCACAGTGGCTAGTATGGACAGAGAAGAGTGGACTGACAGAGAGCAAGGGGAGGAGAGGTGGGGAAGTGGCAGACACCATGGGAGGCCAGGCCCTGCTGGCATGGGAAGGGGACAGAGCTTCATTCTGACCATGGAGGAGTCTGCAGGCTTTTCAGTAGGGAAGAGGCATGACATGAGTTATGCTCGGAAAAGCCCCCTTGCTGTGTGGAGAGGGGTGGGGGAAACGGGCCAGGCAATAGTGGCTGGAACGGGGGTGGTGACAGAGCTGGTAAGAAGTGGCTGGACTTGGGACACATTGTAGGTCATGAGTTCCATCCCTGGAACCGGAAGCTTGTGACCTTCCCAAATGGAAATCGGGAGCTGTTGCCAGAAGTAATGGGGGTAGAGTTTTCCATGACTTTCACCATTTGTAGTTTCATCAAAGTTTCCATGTGGTGCTACAGTTTCATCATCATTAGCGTTTCCTTGGATGGAAACTGTATCTCCAATTTCTTTTTCTTCCTCCGAGGCCTAGAATCATTTCGAGGGATTTTAGAGATGATGTGGTCCAACTCCACCTCTTTACAGAACAGAATCCTAAAGCTTAGGAAAATTTTGGAATTGCACAAAGTCCCTCAGCTAATCAGAGCTGGAACTGGCATGCAGCGCTCCTGATTCCTAGTGCTGGCTCTGTTCATGGAACAAAGGCTTAATTTGGGATGCTGCCAAGAACTGGTGGGGGTGCTGCGAGAGGGTCTTACCCTTCTGCATTCTCCATCAGCATCTCCCCAAAAACCAGCGTGCTCAATAAGCAGATACCCCATTCCCTCTGACCACTACACTGTCCCCAAATCCCTCGATACAGAAGTCCTGGAGCTGCCCCCAGGTACAGTCAACAGCTTTTCTTCAGCAATGCTAATGAGAGTCAAGCATCTAGGCCGTAAAAGGCAGGCTCACATATGGGAAACACCGGGGTAGTGCTTTATTTTTATGTTTTTAGAGGAAACTTTATTTGAAGTACAGTCTTTTTATTCCAGCTGGGAGAGCTGCCAGTGGACAGTTCATTGCTCCTCAGCCACAGGGGCAAGAGTCTGCCTTTGAGGCAGGGCTGCAGTTCTACAGTCTATAAAGCAAGATGGATGGGCAGCTTTGCAGGAGCAGAAAGGGCCAGCATGGAGCAGCCTGGGAGGGGACTACCTAAACTCTCCTGCAGACGCTCAGTGTGTCCTGGCCAGTCTCCTGTGGTAGAGGGGCCTGGGGACAGCTTTTATCCTTGGGCCCAGCACAGTGCCTGACACTCCGGAGGAATCAATATGCTGGGTGAAGAAAGGGCCAGAGTGGTTGGATCCCCATGACATGCATACTTGCTGAGCTGTAGCACAAGTCCTCTGGGCCATCTTCTGGGTGATGGGGGTGTCTGGTATCATGAGAGGGACATGCCTTGAGCAATCTGGAGTTCTTATTAAGAGCATTACAGTGGAACACACTCTCCCTCCATCTGTGTGCATGTGGTTTTAATTTTCTGCTAAGAAAAATAATCCAGATTCTCTTTCATCAGTAACCACTATGGTCAGAAGAAGCTGTCACAGAGGCCTGTGGGAGTGGTTAGCGGGTTTAATCATGAAAATTGCCGGCTGTCCTCTCTGAGGAGGACACCAAATGACACCTTGGATGGCTTTCTTTCCTTACTCATCCTCGTTTCAGTAGAGGGCCAGCTGGCTGTGCAGGGCTGCCATCTCTCAGTGTCTGGGCACTGCTGAGGGGACAGCCAGGGAGGTGTAAATACTCACTAATAAGCTCCATGCAAGAGCAGAGGATCTCGACAGAAGCTCTTCTGAGATGGTGAAGGCAAGAAGAGCCGTATGTCTGGCATCAGGCAGAGAAGTAGAGAGAGAGAGAGCCCTGACTCGCAGGACACACGTGCTGTACCTCTCTGGACTAAACAGAGACATTCTTTCTCTCGGGTCAGCTGAGGCGTGACAGCAAACAGAGGCAGTGATGGCCCTGCAGCCCGTGGCGCGTGGGGAAGCCCAGCCAGGGAGAGGCTGCTGGTGGTTGATGTTCGGGGGATGGCCAGTGAGGGATGCTGGGGTCCTGACTAATGACTGCCTAGTGCTGGCTTTGGTGAAGACGTGAAGGGGATGCCCACATGAATGCCCACTACTGATACTCTTGCCACTGACCTTCAGCAGGGGTTTGGGGGTTGCTCCTGGGGGTCCACGTAGGCTGCGGACTTCAACGGAACACTTTCTGTGGCCGCTGGCCATGGAAAATTTCCCTTGCCATCAAGAAAGAACATGCATGGGCAAGTGGCTGAGAGGGCTCAGGAGGCTTTAGCTAATGTGTCCTCCACAGGGGGCCGGCTGGGAGGGGCCAGTCCTGGGCGGAGGTTTCCTCCGTCGTCTGCTACTCCAGGCTCAGCCAGCTGCCCAATGCCCCTGCCCAGCCAGTGACAACCTGGTTCCTGGGCTTCCCCGGGCCTCTCACTCCTCACCCCAGCACTGTGTGGAGCCTCTATAGCCACGCGGAGAACAAGTCCAAGTGAAGGGCTGACTCACACCTTCTTTCCTCCCCTGTCCCCTGCATCTAGGAAGGGCTCTGTTTGAAGAAAGACGCCCCCTGCTCCTCGGCCCGTGTCCTCCAAGAGGCTGCCCACCTTCCTTCTCACACACAACCTGTACACACCTGTGGGGGACAGATGGATTTTTCTAACCATGGTTTCCTCAGAGCTTTCTCTCCTCAGAATTTCAGCATCCAGAATGTGTGTGTGTCTGTGTTTATGTGTTGACCAATTGCTGCCCACCTAAAAAACAAATCACCCTAATATCTTTGCTTACATCACTGTGAGACCTGCAGGTGAGGTCTCACCTTAAAAGGTGTTAAATTCACTGCAAGGCTTTGTTTAGAGAGCACATCTGAAATGTCTAAGGGTAAGTACCCCAAAGCCACGGCACAAAGGGCTCTCTCTTGAAGGACAGCAGTTGCTGTCATTCTCGTTCCACACGTGGAACACATGTGCACCACAGAAATGCCGGTTGTCTTTCTCTGGTAACCACTCACATCAGAGATACCCCCTTGGCCCTCCCTTGTCAGATGAGTTTAATTATTGGTATGGATGCCCACTGGGGGGTGGGGAGCAAACTGGGATCCTTGGATTTCAATAAAGTCCAAACTGCTTTGAAATCCAGATACAGCCAACCTTCAATTATCCACACTGAGGAAAGGGAGCGTGGATAATCCCAAACAGCAGATGATTAAAAAATCATTTCTTTTGGCTTTTGGGCAGGTACCGTATGCTATTTGCAACAGAGCAGCAAAATTTCCTCTCTAGTTGTGTTTTGCTCAGATTAATATTGCAATGAGCTTGCATTTCTCCTCATGCACCACCTGCCAGCAGAGGGGTTCGGACAGAGGAGGTGTTCAGAAGCACATTGAGTGGTGGGGAGGGAGAGGGATGGCCTGGGGTACTGATGAGAAGCCAAAGGCTTGACGGAGAGGAGAAGGGAAAGAAGGAAAGAAACAAATTAAAAACTCCACATGGAAGGACCAGATATTAGAGGGTAAATACTCCTGGGGCATTGCCTTACTCTTGTCCAACTTTCAAGCATACACTTTCTGCCTGTGTGCATGAACCATCTCTTTAGATGCCTGGTCGACTGTCTATGGCGTGTGACTAGTGCTTGCCTGCCTCCTTGCCTGGGCTTATGCTGTACCACCTGCCGGAAATGCTCCTTTCCTCTCCTGTCCCTTTCAAATTTCATCTATCTTTCAAGACCCAGCACATTTCTCATCTTCTCCACAAAGCCTTTTCCAATCACGCCCATATGAGGATCTTCTTCCTCTCTTCCATCCCACTTCTCTGTGGCAACCTATCTGGAGCATAGGCTCCATGAGGTAGGGACAGGTGCTGTGCCAGGCCTCTTGGTGTTCCCGCTGGCACCTGCACAGTGTTTAGGATATGTCCAGTAGTTGTCCCCTAGTGGAAGACTGATGGACTAAATCTTTCAGGAAGGCACGAAGGCACTAAACCAGTGGTTCTCAAGCTTGAGTGGCCTAAGACTCCCCTGGGGGACTTGGTAAAAGGGTTTCCTGGGATCAGCCCCCAGAGATGCTGCTTCAGCAGGTTGGGTGGAGCTCAAGAGTCGGGTATTTTCAAGAAGTCAGTGCTCAGATGACTGACTGCTGTGGAGTCAGTTGTAAACGCACATATCACCAACACTCACACACCAAGGAACTTTCATCCTTGTGTTCCATATACAAAGGTGAAGCCAAAAGGTTAAAAACAGAGACACAGCAAACCACACTGGTGTTATTAGTGTTATCTCTCATAATTCCAAACGCTGATTTCAGCATTTTCTCAAAAAGAAAAAAAAGGCAAAATGTGGAAGCTAGAAGTACGGAGGTTTGCAACAGATTCTCCATATTTCTTTGATCCCAAACTGCACCTTCTCCACTTTTTAGCATCTCTGATATCAGAGTACAGCTTGCAACTGGTGGTATGCTACAACTAGCTTGATCCCAGCTCCACTCTCCGCCATCACACTTCAGTGAATTATGTGCAATGCTGGCGCTACACATGTTGAGTTTCACTGCCATTTAAGTGTTTTCGAAAAGATTATGTGACAATTTGGCATTGAAATGAAAAATTACTGCATATACAGAAGAGCATGAAAACAGAGCAACAAGGCATAAATTTGATATTAGTGAAACAACCATTTGTTGGAGGAATAATCACACTTCCATATTTTCTTACAAAGAAGCAACCAATAGGATCAATTGCTTTATAGCTTTGCTGCTCAAACTGTAGCACTGGGGCCGGCAGCGTTGGCTTCAGCAGGGAGCTTGTGAGAACTGCCGGATCTCAGGCTCTAGCCCAGACCTGTTGTAGATCTACAGTTTAACAAGGTCCCCAGGTGATTTGTATGAACAGGAAAGTTTGAGAAGCATAGCTTTATAGGACTTATGAAAGGAAGATATCCACAAGTAGATAAAGCTGAGTTAGGTTTGTTACCAAGAAATGCACAAAAGGATCATCTATCACACACTAGGCAAAAAAGCTTGTGAAAAGAGATGTCAGCAGCTGGGAAGAAAATACGGGAGAGCATAAGAGAGTGTATCACCAGTTCTCATGAAAGTCCCGCGGATGTTAATTGTGTGGGGAAAACGTGGGCATTGATGACTGCAAAGTGATTCAGAAGAGTGAGAATGTGAAGTTTTGTGGACCACCTTAAGCGATTCATTTCACATGTGTTTTCCTTTTTAGATATGTGGAGTGCTGCATGGTAACAGGAGATGTTCAAATAAATCTGAAAGAGCTCTTTCAATACGGAAAACATTGTATCAGGAAAGAAAGCATTGTGTCATAGTTTAATTTGCAACTATTTTTTTTCCTTATCCACATAGAAAATGCACATATCTTACAATAAAAGGCATCTCAGATTTAATGAAATATATACAGAAGTTGCCCATACTTTGCTATAAATGCCTTTTGCCTTTTAGAGTTGAAATTTCAGTAACCATTGTCCTCGCTCTGATGATTACTAACATCAAGATATTTTACTTAAATAAAATTTTGAGTCTGTTGCTTTTGCTTTTTTTTTTTTTTTTTTTTCCTTTTCCTTGAGACAGAATCTCACTTTGTCACCCAGGCTGGAGTGCAGTGGAGTGATCTCGGCCTACTGCAACCTCCACCTGCCGGGTTCAGGCACTTCTCCTGCCTCAGCCTCCTGAGTAGCTGGAATTACAGGCACATGCCACCATGCCCAGCTAACTTTTGTATTTTTAATAGAGATGGGGTTTTACCATGTTGGCCAGGCTGGTCTGGAACTCCTGACCTCGAGTGATCTGCCAGCCTCAGCCTCCCAAAGTGCTGGGATTACAGGTGTGAGCCACCGTGCCTGGCCATTGATTTTGCTTTTAAACTTTATGTTTTTAAGGGCTACATACTCAATGCCATTAATCTACTATGAAAAGAACAGTTTGTCTGCTCTAGCCACCTTACTTTAGAATTTAGAAAACCAAATGAGAAGGGAAAAAGTGTCAGGCGAGAGGTGGAAATGACGCAGCAAGACTGCCGTGCAGACGGACTTCAACACGATATATCCTCTCTTGCTATTTCAAACAATGGCAATGACATTTTAAAAAACGGAATAGCTGCTTTCACAATGAGCTCAACCTGAGCTCATTTAATCCTGAGAAACCTGTGGAACAGGTAGTACTAGCTTGTTTTTCACAAATAAAGAGAGCGAGGTCAGAGAAATGAAATAACTCACCCAAGAAGAGAAGGATTGTCTATGGTGGGCCCAGAATTCAAAGGAGGCATCCCCCAGCCCCCTAAGCCAGCGTCTCTGCAGTGGGAGCTCCGCCATACGCACTGGAGCCTGAAGCTTGGATTGGCCCTCTGGTGACAGATTATTTGAAAATCATTCCTCAGTTTTAGTGAATAATCCGTACATTGTCTTCGTGGACTTGAAGGTCTTCAGTGGGCTGCCTCCTGACACTGCCTTTTGCTGGGTAATTCCTTAGGATATGAGAGTCACTTGCCTTTGAATACGGAACCAGCTGCCACGTGCTCTTGACTGGCAAAGTTGGCAGGACCTCAGATTTCCTTCCCATGTATAAAATGTCCCCATTTTTTGCAGAGTTTCTTGGAGCGTCCTTTTAAGGTTGAGCTCAGCTTGCTTTGCTAGGTTGTCATTTAAGAGCGTATTGTGGGACTGACCTCATGCCTGAACCTGGGGTGCCATCTCACTGCCAGCCTTTGACCCCACTTTATGGCCTCACTGAGAGCCTTCTCCCCAAGATTCTCATTCCTTTAAATGACTCAGAGTGCTAGGCTAAAAAGTTCTCCCTCTTCCTTCTCATTAACTACGTTAGTGGTTTTCCATCTTTGCCAACATTGGAATCACCTGGGGAGCATTACAAACCTCTCCAGGGCTCAGACCACACCTCCCGTCAATTAAATCAGAACCTGTGGACGTGGGATCCAGGAACAGTGTCTTTGAAATTGTGCAGGTGATTTCAATATGCAACCAAGTTTGTGGGACAGTAAATCGGGTTACTTCCTTTAGTTGTCCACAAGCTTTACTTTTATAAACCTTTCCAATTACGTTTTTCACTTTAAGTGAAAAGCCCTTCATTATTAGGCAGGACAGGGTGGCTCATGCCTGTAAACCCAGCACTTTGGGAGGCTGAGGTGGGCAGATCACCTGAGGTCAGGAGTTCAAGACCAGTGACCATCCTAACCAACATGGCAACCCCATCTCTACCAAAAATACAAAAATTAGCCCTGTATGGTGGTGGCTGCTTGTAATCTCAGCTACTCGGGAGGCTGAGGCAGGAGAGTCACTTGAACGCAGGAGGTGGAGGTTGCAGTGAGCCGAGATGGTGCCACTGCACTCCAGCCTGCAACAGAGC
>NW_012116177.1:40440-64100 GCF_000951035.1 Colobus angolensis palliatus
AGGATGGTCTCGATCTCCTGACCTCGTGATCCGCCCGTCTCGGCCTCCCAAAGTGCTGGGATTACAGGCTTGAGCCACCGCGCCCGGCCAGGACACCTTTTCAATTGAACTTCTCAACCTCCTGTCTTTTCCTCCTCTGTCCTGACCTCTATAACTTTAATAAGTCAGTTTTTCTTGGGCCTTTCAACTTGACCTTCCACTGTGAATTCTGAAGCCTCCTTTTAACCTAATGGCCAATTCAGTTCAGAAGCACTAAACCTGTTCCTTCTGGAGTCACTGTCTTTCCAAATGGCTCTACCATCTGGCTGCCCAACTGCTCAAGTCAAATGTGTCTGAGGTCATCCTAGATTCCTTGGACACATTACACTGCATTTCTAACCAACTATCAAAGCATGTCTATTGTGACTCTTAAATATTTTTTGAATCTTTATTCATCTCTCCATCCATGGTTGCAACTTCCATCCAGGGCCCCATTACATTTTGCCTCCATTGCCACAGCCTCCTAACTAGCCTCTTTATCCCCAGCCTTGCTTCCCTCTAGACCACTCCCCCACAGCATCTGGTGATATCATAAAGTTATTACCTTTGAGATAAAGTTTACACTCCTCGCTAAGGCTGTCAAAGCCCATAAGAGCTAGTGTCTGCTTAAATAATGCCCCCTCTATCCTTCCCCCATGACTCTACCACACACCCGGTCCATGATGCTTCAGAAACACTGCTTCCCTCTTCGTTCTGCCTAAAACACGCTTCTCGTTTCTTCTAGTGAATGCCTGCTCATTTTGCAGGTCTCAGATGGATCCTCGCTTCCCTGGAGAAGTCTTTCCTGACTCCCCAAAGCTGTATCAGATATTAGGATTTGTGCTCCCCTAATATCCTGTATTGCCCTATTGCAGTACACATCACATAGAATTGCAACGGCTTCTTTGCTTGGCTGTGTCTTCTCCAAACTGGAACAGCAGGGCCACATCTGTTTTGCTCGACATACTGTCTCCAGCATCTACCAACACTAATGAAAACATTTGTTGAATGAATGATGAATGATTGAAGCCCCTCATACCACAACATGCAGTCTTGCAGCACAGACAGGGGTCTTTTCTGTATTCTCTTAGTTGCAACACAGAACATCAACAGGTACTGGGCAGTGTCTTCTCTATAGAGCAAAGAGGCCCAGTGATAAGGGGATGACTTCTTCCTGCTCTATAGATCAGTCTCCTAAACTTTCTCTGCTGCATAGCCTTTCCTAGTTCTTTTTTCCCCCTCTTTCTGGCTTCCTCCTGCTTTGCAACCTTCAAGTCAAATTAGCCAAGTTGAATTTTTTATGAGCTTAGTTTTATTTTTCACAGTGGAAGCTCCTCATCTTTTCATCAACAATAGACATCACTGTAACCCAATGCTCTGTGGCCCTTCCAATAGAATCATGTTAATAAGTATCTGGTGTCAGCTTCTGTTGATAGCAACATTTCCAACTCTTTAGTATTGGCAAAAGAAAAAAGAAAAAAAAAAAGGAATTGGCAAAAGCAGAGGAAAGGAGGCATGGTGTCTAGCCTTTCTCTCAAAATGTGAATCCTTAGTGCCCCTGACTAGCTGGATGATGCCATTCTGGGGATGGATCAGGTTTTACAGAAGCTTATGTATTTATAATTTGGGGACTTTAAGAAAAATAGTACAAAACTATAGATATACAATTTGCAGGTCTTGAAATTTGCTTGTGCAAGTACAGTGGGGGCTCTTGAAAACTATCCTTCATTCAATAAGTTTGCTTTCCATCTTCTATCATAATTTTTATAACTGGAGAAACTGAATCCCAGAGTAATGGAGCCAAGCATGAGTCAGCTTGAGAAGCGCTGGCTGCCCAGCTCTCTCTGTTGCAGGACCTGCAGTTCATTGTGAAGCTAGATGGACTCGAAACACTCACGGAATCCCCAGCTCCTGGTTTCATTCACAGGCCATGCCAGAAGGGAAAAAACAGAAAGGTAAAAACTAAATATTTTTCAATGAACTGAGCCTCTGTGTGGGCAATAACCTGCTTGTTTGGTAGGAAGAACCCCGGGCTGGGAGTTGAGAGGGGCAGTTGTTTTTCATTGTATTAAGCACTTACAAAAATAGACTTGCTGATGCTGATTTTGAAATGGATTAATATTGAGCCAGATAACAAGTTTCTACTCCACACTGATAGGAAAAAAAAAGATGGATTCTGAGCTCAGCGGAGCTAAGAATTTAGACAGGTAACCAGTTTTGTAAGAATAGGGAAGAAAAAACCATTGCACTGCTTAATCACTGTGACCACCACAGCCCTTCAGGAGCAGAAGGCCACTCTCAGACCCCCTCCCAATCACTGTGACCACCTCAGCCCTTCAGGAGCAGAAGGCCACTCTCAGAACCCCACTTCTCAGAACATCCTCCCAGCCTCGAAGCCAAATCTGATGCCATCCCAAGGTCCTATACCTGGATTGCCTCTTCATATCTTACCTTTTTGAAGGCATCTTTGAGACATTTTGATCAGTCTGTGCCTGTTTGTAGCTTCAGTTTTGCCTCTAGATTCTCTTTCACGGATCACCCTTGCCCAACCTGGGACCCTGAGTCCACTCTGTAAGCTCCCACTTGTCCAGGATAGAGGTTGAGATCTTCATTTAAGGAAAGTCCTACCAATGATAAGACTCCAGTTTCTAACCTTGTCATCAAGGTTGTCAAGGAATGATAATGTGTAGGGGTGGGGGACTGTCACATGATTTAAAACTCCAGTCCCAGCTACATGCCTTGGAGGCCATTCTTGCTTCAGTTTCCTAACTTACAAAACTAGCGGCTGCATTGACCAATGAGTGGTATATACACACCATGGAATACTACTCAGCCATTAAAATAAACGAAGTAATGTCTTTTGCAGCAACTTGGAGGGAGCTGAGGCCATTATTCTGGTTTTTTGTTTGTTTGTTTGTTTTTTTTTTTTTTGAGACGGAGTCTCGCTCTGTCGTCCAGGCTGGAGTGCAGTGGTGTGATCTCGACTCATTGCAAGCTCCGCCTCCCGGGTTCATGCCATTCTCCTGCCTCAGCCTCCTGAGTAGCTGGGACTACAGGTGCCCGCCACACGCCTGGCTAATTTTTTGTGTTTTTAGTAGAGATGGGATTTCACCATGTTAGCTAGGATGGTCTCGATTTCTTGACCTCATGATCCGCCTGCCTTGGCCTCCCAAAGTGCTGGGATTACAGGCGTGAGCCACCGCGCCCGGCCTGGAGCCCATTATTCTAAGTGAAGTAACACCAGAGTGGAAAACCAAAAACAATATGTTCTCACTGATGAGTGGGAGCTAAGCTCTGAGTGTACAAAGGCATGAGTCATAAAGTGGACTTCAGAGACGCAGAAGGGGAAGAATGAAAGGGGGGCCAGGGATAAAAAATGACACCATAGGTACAATGTATAAATTTACCACTTGGGTGATGGGTGCACTAAAATCTCAGAATTCACCACTACATAATTCATTCATGTAACAAAAACCCACGTGTACCCCAAAAGCTATCACAATAAAAATTTAAAAAATAAATAAAAGAAATAAAACTAGGAGCTGGACCTCACCACCTTGAATGCTTTTTGCAGCTCCACACTCTGCAGATGCTAAGTAAAGTTTTTATAAAATCCAAGGAAATTTGCCCACTTGTCAGGGATGCCTTTTTGTTTTGTTTTGCTACTGAGGTCATAGATAAGCAGGCCCCGTTCACATGGGGCACGTCTCTATGCCTGCAGTACTTTTCATTTTAGACGAGAAACATTGAGACTTGTCAAATTTCGATGAAGAGAGGGCACACTGTCGTGAGCGGGATGTGAGCCCTGGGGCCAGCCTGCATTGGTTGTTTACATTTGGGCAAGGCTGTGACAAACAGAAAGGTGCTTGGCTATGAGCCACCAGGGAGCTGCCAGAGCTCCTTGGGGAGCTTGGATCTTGTCACACTGCCTTCTCTGAGGGGCTCGGGAGAGAAGCAGAAGCCAGTGATGGGATTCAGGGCCGGAACTAGAGACAGCAGGTCAGAGCGGTAGGTTTGGTACTGAGGGGAGAAGGTTCATTTGGGACAAGTTCACTGAGTGAGGCCTTGGGCAGAGTGATAGTGCATTTCTATAGGACATCAGCCCCTCACCTATGACGGGAGGGCAGAGGTTGGCATACAATGGCACTCATACAAGGGTAGATTCCCTCCTTTCTGGATGACTGTGAGGTACACCTAGAGTGCGGATTATGGGAGATCCTGCCAGGCCTGGAGTGCCTAGGGCCAGTCAGGCAGGGCCACAATGGTTTCCCTGTGGGTGCCCTGGGCTTGGTGACCTCCAGAGTCAATGTTAGTCGGGCCATTGTTAGGCCAGTTGTGTTTGTTAAAGCTCTTTAAAACAACATGTACAATCACAGGCCTGTCCCACAACTGGATTCATGACTCTGAAAGGGTTTCTTGTCCAGGCAGAACCCCCTAGAAGGCTGGGGGCAGGGACAGGGCCCCCCTTGCTTTCCCCAGTCTGGCTGCCAGCCCCGCGACTGCAGCTGGCACTGGCTGAGAGGCTGGGCCTGCGAGAGGCTCTGAGCAGCAGAACAACAAAGTCCTTGAAGCCCATCGAGACTCAAGTTGGCCATGGGGGTGGAGAACAAATGGGGAATTATCCTGAGGCTTCCCTGCGCTCTGCTTTGCTGAGGGTTCATAGTGGACTTGCTGGGAGGCCCAAGGGCAGAGGCTAGGAGAGTCCAGCTGTTACAAACCCAGGAGCTCCTCTGTCTAGAAACCGCTTTCTAACCAGGCCAGCCCAACCAGCTGCAGATGATAGTGGCAAAGCAGCAAGCATCCATGCTTGGGTACTCTCCACCATGCAAGGGGGGGAGGAGCTGTGCTGGGGCAGGCCCTGCTCTCCACACCTGGGCAGGGCTGGGGACATTAATATGAGTTATCTGAGTGTTTTCATGCCAAATGCTGTGCTCAGCACTGTGCTTATCTTACAACAATTAACCCACGAGATAGACGCAGCCACTGTAGCAAGGTGGTGTGCAGGGTCACATGGCCAGTAAATGCAGGGCCAGGATAACATTCATCCCAGCTCTGTCCAACCTGCACGGGAGCTCTTCCCCATGACAGGACTTGTGGGACTCAGAAGATGGACATACAGTGTAACTGTGAGCCTGTTGCTTCAGGTTGCCCATTGCTCTGTGAGCTGCAGGTACCTTACATGTGAAGAGGGGCTAATATGACCCCCTTCTGGGGCTGGGGTGGGGATTAGCTAAGATGAAGTATGAAGAGTGCCTGGCTCTGCTTGGCACACTGTAGGAGCTAAACTTGACTTTTTGTCCTTCTTCAGACCTGGAGTGCCCTCATCGAGGCCCAAGCCAGGCATGAGGGGGGTCAGAGTCACTTCCTGCTTCCCTTTCTGCCTCAGAGCATATGACACTGTGTGTGCTTGGGTACCCATCATATCTGGGAGGCTGGGCAGTGACCTTGACGCAACCACTGCACCCCCAGCCACTCCCTTCCCTGACAAGTGGCTCCATCTTGAGCTGGGCTCCTGCTGGGTTGGGAGAGCACCCCCGACACCCAGGACCTACAGAGTGGGGTCCTCCCCTGCCTGGGATGCCCATCCTTCCCCTGGACCTGCTGCCCCTGAGGCCCAAATCCCAGCTCTTTACTGCCTCTTTTTCTCCTCTCTCCACTGTGGTGGCCCCCCTTTCCTGGGAACTCTGACAGAGAGTACGGTAGGCCAAATAATGGTCCCCCAAACATATCCCATCCTAATCCTTGGAACTCATGAATGTTACCTTGCATGGCGAAAAAGAACTTTGCAGGTGTGATGGAATTGAACATCTAGAGGTGGGAAGATTATGCCATCCTAAGTGCTCTTACAGGAGGGAGTCAGAGGGAGATTCCCCACCCAGAGAGAAGAGGAGAAGGTGATGTGAAGATGGAGACAGAGACCGGAGTTTTGTGGCCAGAAGCCAAGGATGCACCAGACGCTGGAAGAGGCAAAGAAGGATTGTCTGCTAGAGCCTCTGGAGAGAGTGTGGGGTTGCCAATGCCTTGACTGCAGCCCAGTTATACTGATTTTCAACTTCCAACCTCCAGTACGATGAGACAGTACATTTCTGGGGCTGGGGTTGTTTATCTCACATAAAATTTACCATTCTCACCCTTTTAAAACGTACAGTTTGGTGGCATTGGTGCATTTACATTGTTGTGTACCCATCAACACTATCCATCTCCAGACCTCTTTCATTATCCCAAACTTAAACTCTGTATTCATGGAAATAAATCCTCCATCCTCCCCTCCTCACTAGACCCTGGTGACCACTATTCTACTTTCCATCTCTACAGATTTGACTCCTCTAGGTATCTCATGTACATGGAATCATATAGTATTTTTTCTTCTGTGTCTGGCTTATTTCATTTAGCATCATGTCTTCAAGGGTTATCCATGTCATAGCATGTGTCAGAGTTTTCTTCCTTTTTAAGGCTGAATAATATTTCACTGTGTGTAATATCCATTTTGTTTATCCACTCATTTGTGGATGAACATTCGGGTTGCTTCCACTTTTGGGTCATTATGAACAGTGCTGTACATTTCTGTTGCTTTAAGCCACTAAGTTTGTGGCAATTTGTTACAGCAGCCCTAGGAAACCTTGAGATGTTGGTTGGATCCTCGGCCTTCCTGCATTCCATGCCATAGATCAAGCAGAAGCACAGAGTTGCTCCAGGTGTGAGCAGCTGATCCCCTGCATCAGAAGCACCTGGGGGAGGGTGGTGGTGAAAGACTTTACAAAATGTAGATTCCTAGGTTCTACTGTCTGCTGTGTCAGGTTAGGGCCAGGGAAGCTGTATTTTTAACATGTGCACCAGAAGATTGGTATATGTGCTAAAGTTTGAGAACTTGTAGTTTGAGATCTGCTGGGTTATTCTTCCCAAATGAAATGTGTGGTTATGTGCATCTTCTGGATATAATCCCTTAACCTGAAGAGATGACCTTCTTGGTAGGGGTGTCAGGCATGGGGGTTAGGCAGGTCTCCCTAAGCTTTCAAATCACGTGGTAGAGAGTGTGGAAAGATGATAGAAAACATTTGTTACTTCAAAAGTTGAGTGCGATTTTTTTCATTGGTCTCGGAGGAAGATGAATTGTTTCTGGAGGTTGAATGGCCCTATTGTTTGGGGAAAATTGACAGGAGCCCTGCTACTGCTGAGAGATCAGGTTCTGGGCCTGAGCTGGATGAGTAAAGACAAAACAAAGGAAGGCTAAATTGCTCTTGGAAATGAAGAAATAGTGAAGGTTTTTGGTGTCCAGGATGTAGATGAGTTGAGAAGCTAGAAGATCAGACCAGCAGGAGATGACACAGTCATCTAGAGGGAGCTCTGAGGGGTCATGGGGCCCAGTGACATGGCCTAAGGCTGGAACGTATGGAAGACGGGACCGGAGAAGAAGCCTCCCTGGGAAGCAGAGGTAGCCTAAAACTAGAAGTGGTGTCTGCCTGGTCATGAATTTACCTCATAGTCTATGCTGTAAATGACCCTCTTTTGGCCACCAAACCTTCAGTAAAATCTGTTATGTGTAGCTTGTGTACAAAGACCTTTGCAGAAAAGAGATTTTGTGCCATAGCAGAACATCTCAAGAAAGGGGAGAGGTAGGCGTTGCAGGAATTGTGGTCCAGTGAGGAAGCAGACTCTAGGCAAGGACCGACCAGAAGAATGTGAGCTCTTACCACTGCAAATGCATGGATACATCATTCGGGGATACTAGACTTCCTGCACCAGGAATGGGGACTTTTCTCACTACCAATACCATTTGATTTGGTATTGAAGAAAAGGGGGATCCAGAAGGATGGAGAATCTTTGGAAAGGATGGTTACATGTAGTCAGAGACTGACTAGCCTGTCTGGGGAGCTGGCTCCATGGAAGTCACCTAATTCATGTCTGTGCCTTTCAGCACTTTTTAGGTTAGCGGGTCTCTTAGCTCATCACTGAATTGAGTTTTCAGACATCACAGTTGGAGGATCTTTGGTGAGAGTCTCTGTGATAGAAGGCGGGTGGTGTGTGTGTGAAACAGAAGGTTCATCCAATTATTGATGGGCTAATAAAAACTTTCAAAGTTCTGAAGGTGGAGATGAATAAAAAACACAAACTTTTCTTTTTGATATTTTTCCGACATTTTCCTAAGCCAAATGCTCAGGCATGTAGAATTTAAATAATTGTTTTTAAGTCAAATCAATTTTGGAACAGAGAGAGCTGGAGGTTTATAGACTCCTTGGTCGCTGGCGGATTGCTGATTAATGACGCTGGCGTCTGTAATTATACTGCTGTCAGGAGGCTGAGTGTCCTCGATAAATCCAGGCCCATCTGCCTTCCCAAGACACCAGGAGAGGAGAGTCTTGATTTATGCACTGATTGGCACATATTCTCATTACTGTACCTTAGAGAACTCTCAACTACATAATGGTTTGAGAGGTCAATTTTCATCTTGCTTGTATTGAGCAACCTAGAATTTAAGTGTCTTTGCCCATGATTGTGAGGACATAAATTGGGTTTTTCTTCTCATTGCTCTTTTCGTTCATTTTTCTCTCTCTAACTTACCTCTTCCATATGAAAAACTGGGTGTAGTAGATCACAGAAATTCAGAAAGGGGTGACAATTCCCACCCCTCTCTGAATCCATGTCCTTTAAATGTGACATCACCACTCTTCCCATTAAGAGACAGAGTCTATTTTTCCATCCCTTAAATCTGAGCTGGCCTTGTGACTTGCTTTGGCCAACAGAATGTAGTGAAAGTAACAATGTGCCAGTTTCAAAAACCCCCGCGGCCTTTTGCTCTTCTCCCTGTAAGAGCTCTGCCAGGCCTTGCTGCTGGTTGATGAGAGACACGTGGTCCATCTCTCTCCACCACCTCCATACGCAGAAGCAGTGCCTACATGGTCTGTGGCTGGGCCCAGTTGAGACCAGAAGAACCCCCCAGGCCGAGCTTGGCTTAAACAGCCCGGTTGCTGAATCATGGGCTAAATGAATTGTTGTTTTACGTTTGGTTTGTGGTGCAGCATTATTGTGGCAGTAAATAACTGATCCCCTGGGTACCTACTGTATACTACTGCTGTTCTAGAGTTTGAAGCCACAGAGAATCAGAGATACAGAGGTGGATAGCATAGTTCTGGCCCTTGAGGAGCTCACGGTCTGTGGAGGCAGACAGCCCAACAAACATGCCATTCTAATGGGAAGTGACAATGGGAACAATTTTTCTTGAACATCATCTATATGGTGGACACGATGCTAGGCATTTTATCTACATTATCATCCCACTTAGTCTTTGCTGTAAGGCTATGAAGCAGACACTATTATTGGCACATTTTATAGACAAGAATACTGAGAACCGTGGAGGTTAAGTCAGGACCTGATTCCAACCAGCCCCTGGTTTCTGCACCCCTGATGCCCCTCTATAACAGGTATAAAGCATTAAGGAGTCAGAGGAAGGGAAAGCTGGCACTCAGGGGGTAGGGGCAAAAGCTTCACTGGGACCCGGCCAGTGGGGGAGACTGGAAGCCTGAGGTCTCGGCCTCCCAAATCAATCCAGGGGTGAGCTGTTGTGATCTTGAGCTGGAGAAGCTGATAGGATACATTTGGATGGAGACTGTGCTGGGGAACCTGGAAATAGCACCAGCTCTTTTTAGGGTACAGGCTGAAGAAGACAGGACATAACCCTCAGGGACCAGGGTGCATAAGGACAGGAGGAATTGTGTGTCCCCCACGACAAGCAGCATTTCTCTACCGCAGAGTGTTCAACACCAGACAATGCCTGATTGGGAATTTCCGCATGGATTGTATTTAAAAAAAAAAATCATAATTAATAGGAAACTCAGTTTTTTTCTTCATTGCTTTATCTGCAATGCCCTTTTAAGATATTTGTTTCTAAATGGGTTATCTAGCTTCCTTCTGATGGCTCGTCTGGCTGAAGCGATTCCACACTGTGATGCGGCCACCTGTGTGATGGGTCAGTCCTGGGCAACTCCTTAGCTACGCTCCACTCTAACCAACATCTCCTTCCCTCCTTCCACATGGAGGGGCATGGAACAGACAAAAAGCGGGTCTTGACATTTGCAGGGGCGACTTTCAACTGTGAGCTCCTTAAAGGTAGCACTCACATCTGTTACAGTTATCGCTCCCTTACTGTAAGTGAAAGTCAGATGCAATCAAAACAGCTGGCATGTAGGGAACATGGTGTCCAGGCATTGTTGTGGTTTTGTGTGTTCATTCACAGAAACACAGACACTATTATAGTTGTAGTTTTGCAGATGAGGAAGCAGGTAGGCAGGGAGAGCTGTGTCTAAGACCTCACAGTGGGAAGGACCTCACATGGGTTTGAACTGGGCCGTTTGTGTCTGTGTCTGGAGCCCGGGATCTTAAACACTCCCCTCCGCTCCAGTTGTCTGGAAATGAAGCCCTGGGGTCAACAACCTGGAGGAGGTGAGGCTGGGGGGCTGGGAGGGTGTTTTACTTTTTACTTCATGCACTTCTGTCTTGGTTGAGGTGAACATGTGATAAATATGCAAATCTGGGGTGGTGGAGGGAAGAAAAAAATAACTTAAAATATATTTTTTAAAACACGGCATGTTAGAGCTGAAAGTGGCCTTGGAGTAGATCTAGCCCAAGGAGGAAGTGGGCTTGAAGGTGAAGCCATTTCCCCAGGCCCCATAGCTAGGTGGTAATGACAGAACCTGGCTCTCTGGACTCTCCTTGTTCCTTCCTCTCAGCGCTGCTCAAAGGACAGTGGTGGTGATAGCACGTGGTTGGGGTGGAACTGTGGTCTGAGGCTGGCGCTCCTTCACCTGCCTTTCACACCCCTCCTCCCCTCTCGCTGTGTCTCCTGGACTTGCCCAAGTGCCTGGGGCTCTCATGCCGGCACCAGACTGACCACAGTAACTTTCAGGGTCCCCTCTTGGGCCAACTGTTTCGGACATGCTCCATGTTCTCCTGACCTCTCTCCCAGTCAAATCAGCCTTATGTCCAGGAATCAGTCTTATGTGGGATTCTTTAAGCCTATCTGGTCAGGCTGGAAAAACTAATCCAAGCTAAAGAGTGAACAATGGATACTATTTTCCCTCCTGCAGGCTGTAGCTAGGTTCTAACAGTGGCCTTCAATGACTTAAAGCAAAAGACTCCTATAGCCATTGCAGCAGCCAGGCTTGGCAAGTGGGGGAAATATTTTAAGAATTTAATGCTTCACTTAATGTCTTTAGCAGCAAGAAGAATTGTTAAGTGGGAAGGAAGAACTAATTGCAGGGCCAAAATAAATTCCATTTTCTGGCAAGGCCAGTCAGACCAGTGATGTCAACCATAAAATCCCTTGTTCTCTCAGTTCTTCCCTTTCCAAAGAATTGCCTTCCTCTGTGGCCATTTGCAGAGAAAAGGGAGGCTGTGCTATAACCATGGAGGCAGAGAAAAGTAATCCTTCAGACAGGAGCTCTTTTCTGGGATGAATGTTTCATTTTTACAGCATCATCCCATGGCTCATTTTATTCAATGACCTTGCCCTCGTCCTGAACTTTTCTCAAAATAAGAGTGGTCATTTCCTTTTCCCCATTCCCTGAAGGCGACATGGCAGACAAGTCACTATTGTGTAGTTCTGAGGGGAAGGGGGGGCATGCCGCTTGGAGGTTATGTTTACTGGAATCATTTCTTCCCAGTAAATCCACTTTCTGAAGTCCCAGCCACTTCCTCTCTCAAGTCACGCAGTGGGCTGTGATGGCTGCAGAGGAAGTGAGGGCCGGGGAGCAATTCTGAGCCTCATCCTGTATTTAGGATTCTGGCTTCCCCTCACCTCCCTGGAGGCTTTGTTCTGGAAAACAGCACTTGTTTTCCATGGAACAAAGGTTTCTGGAAAGCAAGAAGGCCATCCTGGAAGAGCCCTGTATGGGGCAATGAGCAGGGAGCCATGTTCTAGAAGCCCCTTGGGGTTATTTATTATTATTATTATTTTTACTAGGGAGGCCAAGCTAGGATTCAGGGTCCAGGATCCTGGAGGGCAGGCCCAGGAGGTGAGACTGTATCTGTTTCTGGCAGGGTCGGACTCCAGACTGGAATCACAGGGGCTCAGTAATTATGGAGGGCCCTGTAGCCCAAAGGGTGCGGTTCTAGATCTGGCTCCTCTAGGAATATACTTTTATGTCTTTGGGCCTCTGTCACTTGCAACATGGAGACAGTAATACTTTTCCCTCTTACCTAGTAGAGGTTGGTATAGACTTAAAGAAAAGATAAAGGCACAGAGGTTATTGGAATTGGAAAAATGCAAAGGATTACTATGTTCTCCCCACCACTCTCCTCTGCATGTTCTGTCAAGACAGAATGAATGACCTTTGATTCTTTTGTGGACCTGGGAGCACAGCACACACAGTAAGATGCCAGTCCCCTCCCTTGTGAAGGGTGGGTCCTGAGATAGCTCCCCAGATTATGTGGCTCAGTGGACACTATTTCCAAAGTGGACAGGAGTATAGGCTATTGTAAGTATGCTGGTAAAGCATATTTCCTGCTTAGTTGAATTTGGAAAACACTGGATTAAAAAAATTAACTATATTCAGATCTTCTCAGAGTATTTAATATGCTAATTTCATCGAGAATTCCGAAGTGAGGGGGCATAAAATGCAAACTTTCCCGGATGTTTTTGAGCACAGAGAAGTATTTTCCTCATGGTGCAACTATTCATGTGTCTCAGAATAGGGTGGCAAGTGCTGATGTTCGTTCTTATGCCTTTGGCTATACAAAATATCTATGATCTTTACTGATTTTGACTAAACAACATCATGTTGTTCTTGAAATCAGCCTCATTAGAAAAAAAAATCCACTGATAAAAACCATTCTCTTGGACTTGTATTTTTGGGAAGATGGAATAACATACTTTCCCCTATTCTTCCTACACCTTAAAGCCATTAATGTTGTATGTAAAACAAACATAAGGACTCTGAAAGGTAGAGGGAAGAAGGCAGAGTAGTTAGGACCTTGGGACCCGAGGGATGACACAGTGATGAGTTCTCTGGGTTTTCTTTTTGCCTCATACAGCCCAGATTTGCAGCTGAAGAAGCCAGAAACCTGGAAACAGCAACAAGCACGGGCAAAAAAGTGCCCACGAAAGCCAGCTCTCTCCAGCCAAAGTACCAGAAGAGGGGCAGCCTAGCAAGACAGAAACCTTCCAGACAATGACAGCTCTACTGCCGCCAGACACCATGGAAAAACTTTGGCTCACTTCCACCCTCACTAGTGAAAGCCAAGTGGGGAGCCCAGATGTCTGTCCTCATTATGCCTTGATGCGGAGCCTTACTTAACACCCCCAAAGAGTGGGATTAGAGAAGGCCAAGCAAGGAGCCAACTTTTGTCCCTGCTGGACAGTCATGATGTACTCCTGTCCCCACTATGTCTGTGGAAACCACAAAGGGAGCTTGGACTTCCCTCCCCACCTGAGAATATGACATGTACCTCTATCCTTGGATGGGGTCGTGTTAGAGGAGACCTAGTAGAGAGTCAGGTCTTCTACCATTGCCCAGCTATAATGAGGCCACCTCCACAATGGAGTTAGTGGAGACCACATTAGAAGCCAGAACTCCCACCCACCAGCAACAGCAAGGCACACTCCCCTCCCCCATGGCAATGGAGCCTGAGTGGAGAAACTGGTATTCTACTTCCATCTGTCGATAATGAGGCAGCAAACTCCCTCTTCCCCTGCATTGTCAAAGAAAGCCAGCTAAACCAGAAAATAATATGAAAATGTCCAGGTTTCTCTTCAATTGTCATCGTACTTAAAAAGAATTGATAGATGGCAACACTGAAATGACAGATGATAGAATCATTTGATGAAGGTTTTTAATGCAGCTGTGATGAAAAAGCTTCAACAAGCAATTATGAACATGATAGAAACAAATAGAAAAATAGAAAGCCTCAGTGAAAAAGAAACTCGCAATAATGAAATTGATAATATAAAGAACCAAATAAAATTTAAGAGCTAAAAAATACAATCAGCAAAATCTTAAAAACGAATTGATGGGCTCAACAAGAGAGTGGAGGGGACAGAGGAAAGGATTGGAGAACTGGAAGATAGAAAAATAGAAATTATCCATTCTGAGCAACAGAGAGAAAACAAACTGGTGAGAAAAACTCCAAACAAACAAATAGAGCTTTAGGTGTTGATGGGACCATAACAAAAGATCTAACATTTGCATCATTGGAATCTCAGAAGAAGAGATAGAGAAAAGAATTTTAAAATATTTGAAGTAACAATCACTGGCAAATTCCCAGGCTTAGCAAGAGATAATCAATTACAGACTTCTGAAGCTAAGGAATTACCAAAGAGAATAGACTCAAAGAAATCCACACCAAGACATGATAATTTAGTTTCTGAAAACTAAAGACAAACAAAAAATCTTGAAAGTGGCCAGACAAAAATGAAACCTTATGTACAATAAAAAAAAAAAAAAAATTTAAATGAAAGTGGAGCTTTTCATCAGAAACCATAGAAAACAGAAGGAAGCAGCATAATAATTTTTAAGGGCTGAAAGGAAAGAATGGTTAGAATTCTATAGCTAGCTAAAATATCCTTCACGAACAAAGAGAAAATCAAGACATTTTGAGATGAAGGAAGATGAACAGAATTTGTTGCCAGTAGACCCAAAGGAAGTTCTCCACACATAAAGAAAAGAAAAAAAGAAGAAGGAACTTTGGAATATTAGGAAGGAAGAAAGAACATGTTAAGCAAAAATATGGGCTATTACAATAAGCTTTACAAGAGTTTTCTAAATTACGATTGATGGTTGAAGCAAACATTAAAACACTTTCTAATGTGGTTCTGAATGTATCTAGAGGAAATATTTAAGGCAGTAATAAAAACAGGAGTGTAATGTAATATAAAGGAAGGAGAGGTTTTTATATTTATTCAATCTGGTACAATGTCAACACCAGTAGACTGTGATAAATTATGTACATAAAAAGCAGTATCTAGAGCAACTGCTAAAAAGCTATGCAAAGATGCCTGGGCGCAGTGGTTCATTCCTGTAATCCCAGCACTTTGGGAGGCCAAGAAGGGCAAATCACTTGAGACCAGGAGTTTGAGACCAACCTGGTCAACATGGCAAAACTCTGTCTACTGGAAAAAAAAAATAGCTGGGCATGGTGGCACATGCTTGTAATCCCAGCTATTCAGGAGGCTGAGGCATGAGAATAGTTTGAACCTGGGAAGTGGAGGTTGCAGTGAGCTGAGATCGTGTCACTGCACTCCAGCCTGGGCAACAGAGCAAGACTCTGTAAAAAAAAAAAAAAAAAAAATCTCTGCAAAGAGATAAACTAAAAAATTATAGAAAAATCCTAACTTAATTCTGCAGAATATTTAAGCAACCCATTAGAAAGTGAGAAAAGGAAAAAGTAACTGAAAACAAAAGAAATAAAATGGCAGAGATAAGCCCTAACATATTAATAATCACTTTCACTGTAAATGGTCTAAAAACACCAACTGAAGGCAGACATTGCCTGAGTGGATCAAAAAACATAACTCTACTGTATACTGTCTATGAGAAACTTGCTGCAAATATAATGATAAAGGCGAGTTCAAAGCAAAAGATGGAAGCACTCCACACCCATTAGGATGGTTATTATTAAAGATACACATAAATACACACACACACAAAACAGAAAATAACAAGTGTTGGCAAGAATGTGGGGAATTTAGAACACTTGTGCGCTGCTGGTAGTAATGTAAAATGCTGAAGTCACTGTAGAAAACAATATGGTGACTCCTCAAAAAATCAAACATAAAATTATTATATGGTCCAGCAATTTTACTTTTGGGTATGTATCTAGAAGAAATAGAAGTGAGGACTTGAAAAGATATTTGTATACCAATGTTTACATCAGATTTATTAACAATAGCCAAAAGGTAAAAGAAATTTATGTGTCTATTAATGGATGAATGGATTACAAAAACGTGATATATACATTCAATGGAATACTATTCAGCTTTAAAAAGGAAAAAACTTGACACATGCTACAACATAGATGAACCTTGAATACACTCTGTGCTAAGTGAAATAAGCCAGTCACAAAAGGAGAAATACTGTATAATTTCACTTCTATGAGATACCTACAATAGTCAAATTCACAGAAATAGAAAGTAGCATGTTGATTTCCAGGGGCTGAGGAGAGGGGGAAATGGGGAATTATTGTTTAATGAGTATAGAGGTTTAGTTTGGGAACATTAAAGAAGTTCTAGAGATGGATGATGGTGATGGTTGTTCAATGATGTGAATGTACTTAACACCACTGAACTGTACACTAAAAATGGTTAAAGTGGTTAAAAAAGTAAAAAGCTAGAAAATGATATATTATGCAAACATTAATAAAAGGAAAGCAAGACTGGCTATATTAATATTAAAGTAGATATCAAAGCAAAGAAAATTACCAGAGACAGAGAGGGATGTTATGTCATGATAAAAGGGTCAATTGTAAATTAAAAAAATGGTAATTCTAACTGCATAGGCACCAAACAATGGAGCTGCAAATATGGATAGCAAAAACTCACAGAATAGGCAGGAAAAATTGGAAAATCCACAACTGTATTTGGAGAGCACAACACGCCTCTCTCAAAAATTGATGTAGGCCAGGCACAGTGGCTCATGCCTGTAATCCCGGCACTTTGTGAGGCCAAGGCATGTGGATTGCTTGAGCCCAGAACTTTGAGACCAACCTGCACAACGTGGCAAAACCCCATCTCTACCAAAAAAAAGAAACAACAACAAAACCCAAATTAGCCAGGTGTAGTGGCGCACGCCTATAGTCCTAGCTACTCAGGAGGCTGAGTTGGGAGATCAATTGATTCTGGGTGGAAGAGGTTGCAGTAAGCTGAGATCATGCCACTACACTCCAGCCTGGGCGACAGAGCATATCCCTGTCTCGAATAAATAAATAAATAATTGATGAAAAGCTAGACAGAAAATCAGCAAGGATAGAAGAACTCAGCAAACATTAATCAACAGAATCTTATCAACATTATTGAACTTCATTCAAGACCAGGCACAGTGGCTCATACCTGTAATACCAGCCCTTTGGGAGGTCAAGGCAGATCACTTGAGGTCAGGGGTTCGAGAGCAGCCTGACCAACATGGTGAAGCCCTGTATCCACTTAAAAAAAAACAAAAAATTAGTCAGGTATGGTGGTGGGCGTCTGTAATCCCAGCTACTTGGGAGGCTAATGCAGGAGAATTGCTTGAACCCAGGAGGTGGAGGTTGCAGTGAGCTGAGATTGTGCCACTGTACTTCAGCCTGGGCAACAGAGCAAGACTCTGTCTCAAAAAAAAAAAAAAGAAAAGAAAAAAAAGAAAAAGAAAACTACATTCAGTAACAATAAAATACACATTGTTTTCAAGGGCCCACAGAACATTATACCAAGATAGACCATATCCTGTACCATAAAACAGACCTCAAGAAATTAAAAAAAAACTGAAAACATACAGAGTATGTTCTCTGACCCAGTGAAATCAAACTAGAAATCAATAACAGAAAGATAAATGGAAAATCTCCAAACACTTGGAAACTAAACAACACACTTCAAAATAATCCATGGGTCAAAGAGGAGGGCTCAACGAAAATAAAAACTACCTTGAAGTAAATAAAATGAAAATACAACATCTTGGCATTTGTGCAGCACTGCTAAAACAGTGCCAAGAAGGGAATGTATAGCACGAAATGCTTACATTAGAAAAGAAGGAAAGTCTGAAATCAATAACAGAAGCTTCCACCTCAAGAATTTAGAAAAACTCAAAATAAACCCAAAGCAAGCAGAATGAAGGAAATAATAAAGGCAATATCTGAAATCTATGAAATTGAAAATAGAAACACAATAGAGAAAATTGATGAAATAAAGAGCTTTTTAAAAAAAGATCAATAAAATAGTCAATTTTAAAAGTAAAACTGACAAAATTAGAAAACACAAACTATCAATATCAGGAATGAAAGAGGGGCTATCACTACAGACCCTGCAGTTATCACAAGGATAATAATAAGGGACTGTTATGAACAAGTCTATATACATAGTTTGACAGCTTAGGCTGAATGAACCACTCCCTCAAAAAAGCACACATTACCACAACTCACCCAACATGAAATATATAATTTGAATAGACCCTATAATAATTAGGAAATTTAGGCCGGGCACAGTGACTCATGCCTGTAATTCTGGCACTTTGGGAGGCCGAGGCGGGTAGATCACCTGAGGTCAAGTGTTCAAGACCAGCCAGGCCAACATGGCAAAACCCCATTTCTACTAAAAATACAAAAATTAGTGGGGTGTGGTGGCATGCACCTGTAATCCCAGCTACTTGGGAGGCTGAGGCATGAGAATCGTTTGAACCAGGGAGGTGGAGGTTACAGTGAGCTGAGATTGTGCCACTGCACTCCAGCTTGGGGGATAGAATGAGAGTGTTTCAAAAAAAGAAAAAGAAAAGAAGAGAAAATAAATTAGGAAATTTAATTTCTAATTTAAAAACTCTCAGAAAAAAAATCTCCACGCCAGATGGTTTCACTGGAGAATTGTATCAAATGTTTAAAGGATAATTAACACCAGTTCTTCACTGTCTCTTCCAGAAAGTAGAAGAAAAGGAAATATTTATTAATTCATTGTATGAAGCTAGTATTACCCTGATATCAAACCACAGTGAGATACA
This sequence comes from Colobus angolensis palliatus, assembly GCF_000951035.1. Classification (NCBI taxonomy): domain Eukaryota; kingdom Metazoa; phylum Chordata; class Mammalia; order Primates; family Cercopithecidae; genus Colobus; species Colobus angolensis. Next base: position 59,127 of record NW_012116177.1, read on the forward strand.
CACTTACACACTTATAAGAATGGCTAACATAAAACATGGTGACAACATTATAGGTTAGAGAGGATGTGGAGGAACTGATCACTTCTAGATTGCTGGTGGGAATGTAAAATGGCATAATCATTGTGGAAGGCAGTTCGAAAGTTTCTTTAAAAAAAGAAAGAAACATGCAACTACCCTATAACCTAGCAATTGCACTCTTGGTCATTTATTACAGAGGGATGAAGACCTATGTTCACACAAAAACCTACATGTGGGCTGGGTGTGGTGGTGCATGCCTGTAATCCCAGCACTTTGGGAGGCCGAGGAAGGAAGATCCCTTGAGATTAGGAGTTTGAGACTAGCCTGGTGAAACCCCGTCTCTATAAAAAATATAAAAAGTAGTCAGGTATGGTAGCATGTCTCTGTAGCCCCAGCTACTTGGGAGGCTGGGGGGGAGGATAGCCTGAGCCCAGGATGCCAAGGCTGCAGTGGGCCAAAATTGCACCACTGCATTCTAGCCTGGGTGACAGAGACCCTGTATGAAACAAAACAAAACAACAACAACAACAACAACAACTCTACACATGAATGTTTATAGCAGTTTTTTGTAATAGTCCCAATCTGGAAACAACCTAGATGTCCTTCAATAGGTGAATAGCTAAGCACACTGGTACATCTATACCACAGGATACTACTCAGCAATCAAAAGGAATGGACTATTAGTACAGTAACAACCTGGATGAGTCCCCAGAGATGAATATAAAAAGGCAATCCCAAAAGCTTATGAAATGTATGATCCCATTTATATAATGTTCTGGAAGTAATAAAATTACAGAAATGGAGAACAGGTTAGCGAATGTTAGGAGATTTGAGGGAATCTAGTGTTCATAAAAATGTTCTGTACCTTGACTATCAATGTCAATATCCTGGTTGTGATACTGTATTATAGTTTTGTAAGTTTTACCTTTGGAGGAACTAGGCAAAGGATACCCGAGATCTATTATTTCTTGCAACTACATGTTACAGAATTGTAGTTGTTTCTTACAACTATGATTATTGCAAAATTAAAAGTTTAATTTAAAAAATTCTACATGGGTAGAAGAGCAGATGAAATTAAAATTCCCTTTCACCTGCTTGGCAGGATTGGCATTCACCCAGCACAGGTGCTTGTCTGAAAGACAACTTGCAGAGTGAACCAAGGTGTAGTGGATGTCTCCAGAGAAGGGGCACAGTGTAGTAGAAGAGGGCTGTATTTATAGCTGAAGACCTGGGTGTGAGCCTCAGTTTCCCAACTTACTAGCAGGTGACTATTGGTACCTTATGAGTCCCAGTGTTAACATTGGCCAAATGGAGATAACTATACCATAAAGGGACGCTGTGAGGAGCAGACAGCACCTGTGAGTGAAAGCCTCATACACAGATATCCTCCAGCAGCTGGTCTGGAAATCACAGAGCCAGGCTGGGACTCCATATACTGGCATTGGTTGAGATTTATCCAGAAATCCCTGCTGCATATGTACGGCGTACTGTGCTATGCCTACTGCAGTGTGAAGTTAAGTCATCTAGTATAATTCAGCACTGAAAGTTTATTTCATAATGGAGAAGGAATATATCCCTCTAAAGCAGGGGTCCCCAAACCATGAGCTAAGGCCTGTTAGGAACTGGGCCACACAGCAGCTGAGCAGTGGGCTAGGGAGCATTATGGCCTGAGCTTGCTGTGATTTTTTTGTTAAGCCAGACATGATGCATTGGGTAAAAGAACATGAGGAAATTTAGAAATGTAGTGGCAGGATGCTGGGGAAAGGAATGTTCTATAGTCCCATGATTAGCCTCAGTGTTCTAGTGAGTCCGTACCCCTGGTCTATGACCTCCACAAGAGTGTCTCTGCCAGGGGCACAGCCTTAGGTGGGACGGGAAGTCTAGAGGGGCCTGGACATGGGTATTTCCCTTTCCCCAGGAAGGTTTGGCTCTGATAAAACTCCCGCAGTTTAGGGTCTAGTAAAATAGCTTCTCCTGAGGTCAGGCCCTGTTAAGAATAGAATACTTTGATATATCTAAAAACAGTTTTTGTGTGTGTGTGCGCGCAAAAGGTACAAGGGGATATTTCTCTAATCTTTGCTGTCAGAACCTAGTTGGGCTCCTAGAGGTAGAACCCACAAAAATGTTGAGGTCCCCCAGAGTTTTTAATCCTCAGACTTATCCACATTGAGCTTCCAGAAATTGAACAATTACAGTTTAGGGTTTCCTCGCCCAGCTCTGGTTCCCATGGAGGTCTCTGCTCATTGGTTTCTGCTCTAGTAAGTTGTGGTTCTCTGTATCCTCCTGTCTGTTTCTGCAGTTTTGGGAGCAGCAGTTTGCTCTAAGACCTAAGAAGAGCTGTTAAGTTTCAGTTTTTTTGGCTTTTTACTTCTTAGGATGAAGTGGCAACTTCCAAGCTCCTTACCTGCTGAACCAGAAACCACGAGTCTAAAGGGTTGTTTAAAAGAAATATAAAGTTGTTTCTTCAGTTTTCTGTTTTACAGTTGGCATGGTAAGCAAGCTACTTTAATTTTTTTCTGGACAAACCGATGTCAGGGTATATGATGAAAAAGCCCCAGGAAGCATAGGACCCTTGGAGGGGCAGAGGAGCATCGCAGCAACCAGCAAGCACAGCATTTATTTTCTGCTCAGAAACCCTATGGTTTGTCCATTGACAACCTGCTTTCCCACAAAGGATAGACTTGGAAATCAGGATCCTGTCCTTTGAAAGATCTCTCACTGTCAAGAAGGATATTTGTCATAAGCTTTAAGGGCAACATCCACATAAGGGAACCACATGAACATTGGTTGTGCCATCTTGGCAAAACATGGCTAGGGATGCTTTGATACAATTAATCCTCCCTGTGATGCTGTGCCCCTTTCAATAGTGTCCTAATGAAACTGCCATTGCAAAATTATAACTGAGACAAGTGTAAGAGTTCTGACCTAACCAACTCCATCTTGCTTCCAACCTCCAAGCTGTCCTTGTTCATTCCTAGGCATAGGCTGAACTAACTTTGGGATAAGCTTAGTTGATAGTTTAAAACAAAGATGATAACAGCCCCTTTCTAAAACAACCCCCTTCTTGCCTGGGTACTAGACTGCCTTTGTAGGACTAACAAATTAGCCAAAAGATTAGGAATTATGATTTAGGAGTCATGCAGCTGGCGGCTACAAGATTCTGACCCTTCCCAAATTGCTCTTGGGGTTGACATCACTATTGTAAAGCCCAATACATTAACTGGCTCATCTGCTCTTGTGGCCATGACTCAGGAACTGACTCTTGAGGCCTTGGCCCAAGTGCAAGAGGACAATTCGACTCCCTATGATTTCATCTCTGACCTGACCAATCAGCGCTCCTGACTTATTGGTGCCCCACCCACCAAATTATCCATAACAACTCTGATCCATGAATGCTTGGGGAGACTGATTTGAGAGATAATAAAACTCCAGTCTCCCACCCTGCTGGCTCTGTGTGAATTACTCTTTCTCTGTTGCAATTCCCCTATTGTGATAAATTGGAAAGGTGAACCTGTTGGGTGGTTACATTAACTTAGTTTTGTCAATAATACAAACTTCTAGAAAATTTGTATGGTCTTTGTATGAAGATTATTTAGGTGATTATCTAGACAAGCTGTGCTCAAAGGCAAGACAGCATAGAGGCTTGGAGCAAGGTCCCCAGAGTCCAGTGGAACTGCTTTCATGCCAGGCTCCATTACCTGCACTGCTTAACTTTTTGAGCCAAGGTTTCCTTGTTTCTAAATCAGAGAGAATAATACCCACTTTTTTGGGGCAGTTGTGAAGATACATGGGAGAATGTATGTCAAACATTCAGCACAGTGCTTAGGACATGGAGGGGATAAATAAGTGCTGCAATGACCTCATTCTTTTTCCTTCTGTGGAGCTGTTTGCTAATATAGAGGCCCAGAGACAGGGAAGGAGGGGAGGCCACAAAAACTATGAGGAACTTGATATCTGTATTTGTCTGCTTTCACACTGCTAAAAAGGACAGCCCAAGACTGGGTAATTTATAAAGGAAAGAGGCTTAATTGACTCACAGTTCAGCATGGCTGGGGAGGCCTCTGGGAACTTACAATCTGTGGTGGAAGGTGAAGAGGAAACAAGGCACTTTGTTCACAAGGCAGCAGGAAAGAGAAGTGCTGAGCAAAGGGGGAAGAGCCCCTTATAAAACCATCAGATCTCATGAGAACTCACTCACTATCGTGAGAGCAGCGTGGGGGAAACTGACCCTATGATTCAGTTACCTCCATCTGCTCTCTCCCTTGACATGTGGGGATTATGGGGATTACAATTCAAGATGAGACTTGGGTGGGGACACATATCAATATCTGACAAAGGCCCTCCCTGGTTGAAAATGGAGTTGGAGACTTTCAGTTGTCTATTGTTGTATAACAAACCCCCTCAAACTTCATGTTGTAAAACAGCAATCATTTAATAATGCCAACGGCTCAGAAATTTGGACAGGTGACAGTAGGAATGGCTTGTCTCTGTGATGTTTGGGGCATCAACTGGAAGACTGAAGGCTAGGAGGTGGAATCTTCTGGAAGTTTTTTACTCAGATGTCTACCACCAGGGTTGGCATTATTTGAGTTGGGGGCAGGGGACTCATGAGTCATTTCTTTTTCTCTTTCTCTCTATACGTGTGGTCTCTCCACCGTAGCTGCCTCAGGATGGTCAGACTACTTACCCAGCGTTCCAGTGAACAATGTGGGACTCTTACAGCCATCTACGACCCAGTCTTGAAAGTTGTTGCATCATTTTCACCCTACTCTGTTGGTTGAGGTAGATATAGGCTCACCCAGATACAAGGACAGGGGACATGGGTTCTGTCTTTCTTTTTTTTTTCTTTTTTTTTTTTGAGGCGGAGTCTCGCTCTGTCGCCCGGGCTGGAGTACTGCGGCCGGATCTCAGCTCACTGCAAGCTCCGCCTGCCGGGTTCACGCCATTCTCCTGCCT
>NW_012116177.1:64150-124920 GCF_000951035.1 Colobus angolensis palliatus
CTGCCACCTCGCCCGGCTAGTTTTTTGTATTTTTTAGTAGAGACGGGGTTTCACTGTGTTAGCCAGGATGGTCTCGATCTCCTGACATCGTGATCCGCCCGTCTCGGCCTCCCAAAGTGCTGGGATTACAGGCTTGAGCCACCGCGCCCGGCGGGTTCTGTCTTTCAATAGGAGTGCCAAAGAAGCTGTGGCTATACTTTAAAACTGCCACCAATACCACGGACTCTGTACAGGCCCTGGTGTTCCTCTGGGCTTCATTTTTCTGTACTATATTATGGAAAGAAAGAAAAAAGGTTTTGTGCAGGAAGGGAATGAATCTGCCTTTTTGGCATCTAAAATTGGTGGCAGAAGACTGGGAAATGCCAGATTCAACTTCTTTATTTTCACTTCTCTGTAGCTGCAACCTGGGTATTTAGGAGTTAAGGGTAGGCAGTGGATTTTTTGTTTTGTTTTGTTTTGTTTTTTAGCATTGACTGCCCTGCTGTTACTTCCGGCTAAAAGGTAATTTTTTTCTAGGCTGTGGCGGGTTGAATAGTGTCCTCCTAAAATTTGTATCAACCTGGAACTTCAGAATGTGACCTTACTCGGTAATACGGTTTTTGCAGATGTAATTGGTGAAGGATCTTGAGATGAAATCATCCTGGTTTTAGGGTTTTTCTAAATCCAGTGACTAGGGATCTTTTTTTTTCCATGATAAGCAATACTTTATGTTCAGTTCTTCTGTGTACATAAAAGAAACACAACTTTTCCATTTTTAAAAATCTGAAAATTCCACCTTTGCCCTTAAAATCAGCCTTTTGACCCCAATTTAGCAAACTTACTTTGTAAAACTCAAGATAACCAGGAAGGGCAAACATTTCAAAAACAGTAACAAGAAGGAAAAAATAATTAAAGCAAGTTACCCATGTGTAACAAATTGGGCACATTTATCCTCTATATTTCCTTTGAAGGCCACAAACATTGTGGAACCCTCCAAAATACTATCACTTTTTATGTCATCATCTTCCAGTTCAGAGTCAAAATCCATCTCTGAGTCTCCCACTGTTGATGAACATAAGGATATATAGATGTCTTCTAAGTTTGGAAGGTCATCCAAAACCCTGGTGAATATTATTCCAGAAGGGTATGCCAAGGGGACAATAAGAAAACCAGAATCTCTTTCTAAATTTTTATCATGTATTCAGGTCATCTTCTAAGTCCAAACAACTTGGCATTTTTAGGGTTTGGATTTCAAGGTAGCGGCCATATCAAATTTATGTTGAAGAACTCTCTGACCACTCTCAGGAAAGTTAGTTAGTAGGTCCTCTCCCCATTCTTCCCAGTACCTGAGCCCTGCCCTAGCCCTCCAGGGAGGGCCTTGAGTGCCATCCCGAGTCATGCATGCCTGCTGCCCTCCATGTGTCCACCTGCCAGTTCTTGTGTGCAACCGCCTGTCTGTTTGGCTGCTCACAGTTGGCCTCATGGAGCCGGCAGGGAGGGGGAATGGGCTGGTCCAGGCCTGATTAGGGTTCTTATAAGAAGAGGAGAAGACAGAGAGGCTCACAGGGAGGAAGGCCATGTGAAGACGGAGGCAGAGATTGCAATTTTGCTGCCATGAGTCGAGGAACGCCTGAGGCCCTCAGAAGCTGTGAGGAAAGAAAGGATCCCTCTCAGAGCCTTTGAAGGGAGCATGGCCTTGGTGACACTTTGATTTTTGACTTGTAGCCCTCTAGAGCTGTGAGAGAACAAATTTCTGTTGCCCAGTTTATTATGGCAGTCCAGGAAACTGATACATAGGCTAAATCCATGGATGGATTTTGGATCCACAGAAATGTTAGAGCAAGATTTGTAACCCTTGCAGTATTGATGTTTTGGGCCAGATAATAATAATAATAAGAAGATTATTATTATTACTTTTGCAAAAGGGTGGGCTGTCCTATGAGATGTCAAGCAATGTCCCTGGCTTCTACTGGCCAGTAGCACTTCATCCCAGTTGTCACACCAAAAACTTCTCTAGCATTGCCAAATGCCCTCCTTTGAGAATCACTGCATTAGACAGACAAGCCTGTGACCCATGAAGATGACTGCTCTGAAGAATTGGAAGCAAATAAACACCTGGGGTTTTGCCTTTGATACGGTTTGGCTTGGGGTCCCCACCCAAATCTCATCTGGAATTGTAATCCTCATAATCCCCATGTGTTGAGGGAGGAAACTAGTGGGAGGTTATTGGATCATTGGGGCAGTTTTCCCCATGCTGTTCTTGTGGTAGTGAGTGAGTTCTTGTGAGATCTGATGGTTTTCTAAGTGTTTGATGGTTCCTCCTTCACACATGTTCTCTCACCTGCCGTCGTGTAAGACGTATCTGCTTCCCCTTCCACCATGATTGTAAGTTTCCTGAGGCCTTCGCAGCCATGTGGAACTGTGAGTCAATTAAACCTCTTTTCTTTATAAATTATCCAGTCTTGGGCAGTACTTTCTAGTAGTGTAAGAACAGACTAATATAGCCTTCTGGGTTTCCCTGCAGGCTGACAGAAGACAGGTAATAAAATTGATTTGACAATGCTATTGGTTGTCCCTTCTCTGCTTGATTTATCACTCTAGCCTGGACACATTCTATAACTCATCATCTTGAAAGGAGAGAGAGAGAGAGAGAGAGAAACAGGTGGTTGCAGAACCCAACACCCAACCACCCAACATAGGTCTTTACCCTGGTCTCAGCAGGGGCCCTCCTAGGAGGTCACATTGGAACATTAGAATCAGTTCCCCAGGGTCATAGTTTCTGTGGCTGGTGGCTGGGACAGGGAGTCCTATACCCTGGTCTAATTTGGCTCCTTGGAGAATGGCTCCGGAGGACAGGCAGACAGGAGACAGGAACGGTGAGTGTAGGTCCAGCCAATCCTCTGAGGCCTTAGTGCTTCAGAGGAAGACAGCCTGGTTAAAACAGGATTTACACATCCATTGATTTTTTTTCCCATTTAATCTTGACATCATTCGTTTTCTTTCCTGAAGAGTCAACTCATTAATCGTTCAGGTGCAGCTGACTCTTTCTTATTTGTAGTGACAGGAGCTACTGATGTGTAGCTAATGGAAACCACAGATAATCCCAACCTTCACTGGAGTTCCTCAACATGGCTTTGACATTTCATTGAGAGCCTGGGAGAGGAGAGACACCCAAAGACAGACCACTAGGGGAGGGAAACAAAACTAGGGGAGGGAAAAAAAAATATTTTGTGGATCTGGGAGATCCACAAAAATAACTAGACCATGGCTGTTTGAGTTGATTTTCTTTTTTTGTTTGCTTGTTTTTCTTTTTTTTCTGCCTTGGTTCTTTGGGTGGGGAAGCCATACTTCAAAACGAGTCAGCAGAGTGTGAAAGCACAATACCCTCAATGCCCCACCTCCCACCTCATTCCTGGCAGGACAATAGCCTCCTCTCAAATCTGTGAAGAATACATGCCAACAAGCTCCATGGGTGCCTGAAACCTTGGATAGTACCTAACCCTGTGTGTGCTATGTTTTTTACTGTCCAATAAGTCCTCACTTAATGTCATCAGTGGGTTCTTGGAAACTGGGATGTTAGCAAAATATAATGAAACCAATATAGTAAAACCAATTCTACCATAGAGCTAATTGATATAAACAAGGGTTAAATTTCTAGGGCAGATTTCTGGTTACAAAAACATCACCAAACTTCTCAATAAAGACCAAAATACTTCTAACATTAAACACTGGAATAAATATGAGCTATATATACATTTAATAAAGTAATAAAAATAAGATCATGATTTACCTAATTTTTGATGAGTCAGTGAGTGACAGCAGTTGTAGCCTGGTGGGTTAAATCAAGGAATAAATATTTACAAAGAGAAAATTATAAGGAATACCCCATACCACCACACGGTTCAGAAACAATCATAAATACTGCCGGTTTGCTGAGTAATTTTGTATTGCATAGTTTATTGTCATGCATTTGTATGATTATTATTTACTTTTTAAAAATTTTACAATAGTTTGTATTCATTCACTCATTCTTTTACCTACCTACTTACCTGCGGGTGGCTTAAGCCTATTTCTGAAGCTCGGGACATAAAGTGGGAACCAGCCCTAGCCAGGATGACATCCCATCGCAGGGCACCCTCACACACACCCTCACACTCACTCACATGGGGACAATGTAGACACGTCAATGAACCCAAGGTGCACATCTTTGGGGTGTGGGAGAAAACCAGAGTACCCAGAGAAAACCCACACAGACATGGAGAGAATGTACGACTCCACATAGACAGTGGCTCTAGCACCGAATCAATTTTTTTCTCATCAGCTTTACAATGAAACAACGTTGAATGAAATGACATTATTTGAGGACCTGCTATACTACACACCTATGATAATGTTTAACTCATAAGTTAGGAGAGGTAAGAAATCAACAACAATAACTACTAGTAAAATAGAACAATGATAACAATATGCTATAATAAAAGTTATGTGAATATGATCTCCCTTATTATCTCCTTCTAAAAATATCTTCATATTTTTGGACAGCTGTTGACTGCGAGTAACTGAAATCATATATATCAAAACCATGGAAAAGAAAGGACTGCTGTATTTGGTCCATCTCTACAACAATAAAGCGCCCTCTCACACTTGGCAGGAAAACTCACCAAGGCCGTTTACAGTCCTGACCTTAGACCTGGTTGAAGAAAGGGGTTCCTGCTCCAGGCCTCACACATCACACACACACACACACACACACACATGTGCACACAGCATTTATTAAAGAACACATGAGAGCTTCAGTCACTCAGGACTCATAACTCTCAACAACTGCTGTGCAGACACACTGCTCGTGCCTCAAAGAGGAACTTCTGCCCATCTCGTGCCACAGAAGCTCAGATCTCATTGCTATTGAGACTGAAGGCCTTGAAGGTGCAGGTAGAACTGAGGTCTAGGTCAGAGACAGAGTGCTTCAAAGTGCAGGAAGAATTTCAGTAGTGAAAATGCCAAGGACGGAGAAAGAAATAAAAGGAATCCATCACGGTCATGCTTCCCTTCCCATAGCATGAATGTGATGGATTCCTGCATCACACAGTGTCAGATCCCAATGGACAGGAATTCACTGCCTGCTTCTTTTCAAGTTGTTCTCCTTTATTCCTCTTCCTCCTCCTCCTCCTCCTCTTCCTCTCCTTCTCTTCTTCTTTGGATAGATCTGCATTTTATTCTGGAATAATCATTATAGTCTAATACAGTTATGGTTCTGAAAGGTAGTGGTGAAGGGAGATCCTCTTGGAGGCAGAACTTAGTCCATAAATCTGGTTTTCCACATTTTACAGGAGGAGAGATGGCCTGAAATATAGATCTATCCTATGCTCAACTTTATTTCAGGTTATTGTCTATAGTCTCTTGAATTATTAATTTACATTTTTTATCTTTTTACTTTCTCTGTGTTGCAATGGCCTAAATTGTTTTCCATTTTCTGGGTATACCACAATTTATCCACCCACCTTTTGACAAACATCTTATTTTTTTCTAGTTTTTAACAGTTACGGATAAAGGCGCTAGAAACATCCATGTGCAGGTTTTTGTGCGGACAGTAGTTTTAGTTCCTTTGAGTAAATACCAAGAGGCGCAACTAGATTGTATGATAAGACTATGTTTAGTTTTATAAGAAACTGCAAAACTATCTTCTAAAGTGACTGTATCATTTTGTATCCCTACCAGCAATGAATGAGAGTTCATTGTGGAACAACAGCTCCACATCCTAATCAGCATGTTGTGTCAAGGTTTTGGATTTTGGCCATTCTAATAGGCGCATAGTTGCGTATCATTGTTGTTTTAATTTCATTCCCCTAATGATGTATGATGGTAACATCTTTTCATATACTTATTTATCATCTGCATATCTTATTTGGTGAGATGTTTGTTCAAGGTTTTTGCCCATTTAAAATAAATTAAATTAATTAATTTTTTTACTTTAAGTTCTGGGATATGTGTGCAGAAAGTGTAGGTTTGTTACATAGGTATATGTGTGCCATGGTAGTTTGCTGCGCCTATCAACCTGTCATCTAGGTTTTTAAGCCAAGTATGCATTAGCTATTTGTCCTAATGGTCTCCCTCTTCTTCTTCCCTACCCCCCGACTGGTTCTGGTGTGTATTGTTCCCCTCCCTGTGTCCATGTGTTCTCATTGTTCAACTTCACTTATGAGTGAGAATATGTGGTGTCTGGTTTTCTGTTCCTGTGTTAGTTTGCTAAGGATAATGGCTTCAGGCTTCATCCATGTCCCTGCAAAGGACATTATCTCATTCCTTTTTATGGCTGTGTAGTATTCCATGGTGTATATGTACCACATTTTCTTTACCCAGTCTATCATTGATGGTTTTTGCCCATTTTTAATTGGGTTGTTTTCTTAATGCTGAGTTTTAAGAATTTTTTTGTATATTTTTGGATAACAGTCCTTTATCTGATGTCTCTTTTGCAAATATTTTCTCCCAGTTTATGGCTTGTCTTCTCATTCTCTTGACCTTGTCTTTTGCAGAGCAGGTTTTTAATTTTAATGAGGTATAGTTTCTTAATTAACTCTTTCATAGGTTATGTCTTTGGTGCTGTATCTAAAAAGTTATTTCCATACTCCAAATTATTTTCTCCTCTGTTTTCTAATTTTTCTGTTTTTTTTTTTTTTTTTTTTTTTTACACAGTGTCTTGCTGTGTTGTCCAGGCTGGAGTGCAATGTTGCAATAATGGCTCACAGCAGCCTCAGCCTCCTAGGCTCAAGCGATCCTTCTAAGAATTTTATAGTTTTGCATATTACATTTAGTTCTATGATCCATTTTTAAATCAATTATCATAAAGAGTGTAAGGTTTGTGTTTAGTTCATCTTTTTGCCTGTGGATATTCTGTCATTCCAGCACCATTTTATTTAAAAGACGATCTTTGCCCTGTTATATTGCTCCTGCCCCTTTGTCAAAGATTAGTAAAATATATTTATGTGGGTCTATATGTGGGTTCTCTACTCTGTTCCACTGATTTGTCTATCTTTTTATCAATATCACATTGTCTTAATTACTGTAGCTTTGATAGGAAGTCTTGAAGCTGGGGAGTGTCAGTCTTCGAAATTTGTTCTCCTTCAATATTGAGTTGGCTATTCTGAGTCTTTTGCCTCTCTGTATAAATTTTAGATTCAGTTTGTTAATATCTACAAAATAGCCTGCTGGGATTTTGATTGCAGCTCCATTGAATCTATAGATCAAGTTGGGAAGAATTGACATCTTGACAATTTCATGGACTATCTCTCTGCTTATTTCTTCTGTTTCTTTCATCAGAGTTTTGTGCTTTTCCTCATATAGATCTTGCACATACTTTGCTAGACTCATACCTAAGAATTTTTTTTTACGGGGGGTGCTAATATAAATGGCAATGTATCTTAAATTCTGAAATCTACTTGATCATTGCAGGTATAAAGGAAAGAAAATGATTTTTGTTTATTTAATTTTGTACTCTTCAACTTGGCTATAATCACTTATTAGTTCTGGGAGGGCTTTTTGTGTGAGTTATTTTGGATTTTCTACATAAATGTTCATGGCATCTGTGAAAAAAAAGTTTTCTTTATTTCTTCCCAATCCATATACTTTTGATTTCCTTTTCTTGTCTTATTGCTTTAACTAGGACTTCCGGTACAATGTTGGAAATCAGTGGTGAGAGGAGACATCCTTGCCTTATTCCTGACCTTAGTGGGAAATCTTAGACTTTCTCACCATTTATGTTAGCTGTAGGCTTTTCGTAGCTGTTCTTCAGCAAGTTGAGGAAGTTCACCCTTACTTCTATTTTACTGAGATCATTTATTTTTATATTTCTCAATGTGTATCTTTTTGGCCATATATATAGTGTTCTTTCAAACTTCGAAGGGCTGACTACTTTCTGACCATAACTATTTAGAGGAAAAAAATGGATATATACTCTTTTTAAAAATTGTGGTAAAAAACACATGTAAAATTTACTATATTTACCATTTTTAAGTGTTCAGTTCAATATGTTAAATATATTCACATTGTTGTGAAACGGATCTCCAGAACTTTTTCATTTTGCAAATCTGAAACTCAGCACCCATTAAATAACAACTTTCCTTTCTCCTTGCCCTCAGTCCCTGGTAATCACTATTCTTTCTTTTTTTAAATACGTTCAACTACTTTAGAACCTTATGTAAGTAGAATCATATAGCATTTCTCTTTTTGTGACTGGCTTATTTTACTTAGCATGATGTCCTCAAGGTTCATCCATGCTGTAGCACGTGACAGGATTTTTTTTTTTTTCAAGATGAGGTCTCAATCTGTCATCCAGGCTGGAGTGCATTGGTGTGATCCCAGCTCATGGTAACCTCTGCCACCTGGGCTCAAGCGATCCTGTGGCTTCAGCCTCCCGAATAGCTGGAACTACAGGCACGTGCCACCAGGCCTGGCTAATTTTTGTATTTTTTGTGGAGACGGGGTTTCACCATGTTGCCTAGGTTCATCTCAAACTCCTGAGCTCAAGCAATCCTCCTGCCTCGGCCTCCCAAATTGCTGGGATTACAGGCATGAGCAACTGTGGCTGGCATCCTTCCTTTTTAAAGATGAATAATATTCCATTGTATGTGTATACCACATTTTGTTCATGCATTCATTCATTGATAGACATTTGGGTCACTTCTTTCTCTTGGTATTGTGACTACTGCTGCTATGATCATGGGTGTGCAGATATCTCTTTGAGATCCTGCTTTAAATCCTTTTGGATGTATACCCAGAAGTGAGATTGCTGGATCATATGGTAGTTCTATTTTTAATTTTTGAGGAAGCTGTTTTTCATAATGGTTGTACCATTTTATAGTCCCACAAACAGTTCACAATGGTTCCAATTTCTCTACCTCCTTCCAAACACTTCTGCTTTTATTTTACTTTTTACATTGGCAATCCTAATGGGTGTGAGGTGATATCTCTTTGTGGTTCTGATTTGCATTTCTCTGATGATTAGTAATGTTGAGCATATTTGCAAATGCTTGTTAGTTATTTATATATCATCTTTGGAGAAATGTCTAATCAACTTCTTTGCCCATTTTTAAATTGGGTTGATTTTTGTTGTCGTCTCTTCAAGTTCTAATGTGTGGTTCCCACAGTAGTAAATAAGGAGCACTGTATACACAACAGTTGCACATGGTGATTGAGGAACGTTTGCAGTATTAATTCATGTTACTTTAAATTTGAATACATGACGGTCTAGAAGTAACATACACAAAACATGAAAATGATTTGGTACTAGGTAGATATACATGCTAGAATTATTAAAAGTTTCATATTGGTCAAAATAGGTAAAATATTTAGTTCAAATTTTAAAAGTTAAATTAATGGCAGCTTTATTTAAATTAATTGATTTAATTTTTTATATTAATACATTAAAATTTATAATTTGCCTTTTATCATCTTGAATATATTAAAAGCAAAATGATGTTTTGGAAACATATGAAAAGTACTTTTGCCTGGGGGCGGTGGCTCATGCCTGTAATTCCAGCATTTTGGGAGGCTGAGGCAAGCGGATCATGAGGTCAGGATTTCGAGACCAGCCTGGCCAACATGGTGAAACCCCATCTCTACTAAAAATTACAAAACTTAGTTGGGCTTGGTGGTGGGCACCTGTAATCCTAGCTACTTGGGAGGCTGAGGTAGGAGAACTGTTTGAACCTGTGAGGCAGAGGTTGCAGTGAACCGAGATTATACCATTGCACTCCAGCCTGGGTGACAGGGTGAGACTCCGTCTCAAAAAAAAAAGGGGAATTTTATGTTTTTGACTTTTACATATACTTTATGCCTTGATAAAAATCTATTTCTACTTTTTGAATACACTATAATTTAAATATAATTACATTTTATTTTCTAATTTAAATATTAGTAGAACAAAAATTATGTAAAAACCTTGACCATAAATCATCATCAGTGATTTTGCCAAAATAAAGGAAGTGTTTTATGAAATATTTATAATAATAAATTGTGTTTGTATTTATTACTCATCCAAATAATGCTTTCCCTGAATGAGATATATGCAATAATAATAACATTCAATCATATTTTACATTTTGCAAACTTTTGGTCATATAAAAAATCATACCTTTATGCATACTTTAAAATTTTGTTTTTACAAAAAATAATTAAGATAAACATATGAGATACAGTTTATGTAACAGTTTGTTAGCAGACATATCTTTAAAATATCTATGTTATGTATACAGTGTCCAGAATTTTGTTTGTATTACACTGAGGTCTGCAAACATTAAGGCTGGGCCTGCACTTTTACTTATCTAATCATGTTAGAAGGTGAGCGGGAGTATGGAATACTGGTCAGCATTTATTGAGTGCTTATTGTAGGCACCATGGTCAGTGCTTTACATGCATGATCTCAGCCAATCCTACAATAACCCATTTTACAGATGATGAAACTGAGACTCAGATGGGCCACGTACTTTATTCAAGGTCACCCTAGTAGTTAGTGGCTAATGGGATCTATATCCTAGCCATTTAACTCCAAAATCAGACCTAATCTGAGCTTCATAAATGCAGGTTCTTGCCTGTGGGAACACGGGTGTCGCTACTGCCATGGTACAAGAGGGATCCCCAGGGCTTCCCTTTCTCTCATTTTGGCCCAAAGCAGAAAATTTGTTAGTTGTCTCTGACTGTTCACCTGCGGTCTCTACAGACCAAGGACCAATCCAGGCCTTATTCTTCTGGACCCATCTCTCACTCTATCTTAGGAAGTTGGCCCAAGGGAGGGGGCCCCTGCTTCGGGGTATGGGGGTATCAACGGCATGTGGCCTTTACACTCAGATCTGCTGAGGCTGGTGTCTTCCTTTCTGTCTGTCCCTTTTCTGTCTAATCTAAAAACCTACCCAGGGCAAAGATGAAACACTGTTTCATCTTGTTCTATGTGTGAAGAAGAACAAAAGATAGATCTTGGTTTGCTCATATCATAGACCCACTGACACCCTGTAGAACAGAGCATGGATTATAGATAAAGCTTAAATTCATTTTTGCAGGAATTAGGCAGCTTACAAATGAAGGCAATATCTGTGTTTGGACAATGACTACCTTGGGGCCCTATAGCTTTAATGAAATTCTATACATCAAAGCTCTTTAAAAATCTCTGAGTTGAGATCATGCAAAGTGAACCCTATTCTTCTGGGCCCAGGGACCATGGTGAGAAGCGGCGAGGAGGGGAGAGAAAGAGGCATCAGCCTGGCTGGGCCATAGTGGATGACAGCACGGGCTGACTTCTAGGTAGCCCCACCCCAGGGCTGTCTGAGAGGTGGCCCCACTCCAGGTTGTGAACCTGTTAATCTCAGGAGCCATGGAGATGCATCCATCCCTTCGCCCCTCTCATGGGATGCAGAGCAAGGAGCCACTGGGTCACTTATCCCAAGCAGTGGTTCTTGAAGTGTCATATGGGGACCCAGGGGTCTTAGAGACTCTTCTGTGGGGTGGGCCTCAAGATCAAAGCTATTATCATCATGATGCTAACATGTCAATTTCCCTTTTCACTCTCCCTCTTTCCTGAGTGCAGACCGGCGTGCTCTGGAGGCTACGTGATGTGCGGTGTCGCAACAGTCTGAGTGCAGAAGCAGGTATGAGAATCCAGCTGTCTTCTCTTATGCCAGACAGGAAAGAGATCTGCAAACATGTAAAATGCTGCTATTATGCTTCCTGATTGTTTGAAAAATAGTTATTTTTCATAAAATATATAATCTATGTTAGCATATAATGAACTCATTTTTAAAAATGTATTATTAGGTGGTTTTAAAATTTCCAAATTTTAATTGCTAACATCATAAATACCAAGAGAGATAATCCCCATAAACTAAAGTTTGCTGGATTTTTCAGTATTTTCTAAGAATGTAAAGGAATTCTGAGACCGAAAGGTTTGAGAACTACTGACATTACTGAGTCTATAGATCACCCCACATCGTGTGGCATCAGGGGCTCTGGGCCACATTACATGCTCACTCTTGACCTTTACAGAATGAGCAAATGGGTCTGGAGTTCATTTAGGTTATTTTGAATTTAAGGGGACCTTACAGTCAAGAAGATATATTTTAATTATAAATGTATAGATTATGTAAGAAAAAAAGCACCTTCAGCTATGAGTAGGGAAAAATAACTTTTATCTACTTTCATATTTCAGAGATACTGGATTTCTGAATTCAATATTTACTGTAAATCTTCTCCAAGCCTTCAATATGAACATTAAAGGTATTGTGAATCTCCAAGAGAAACACACTATGCTATATTTTCCAGACTTATTTGATCATAAACTTTTTTAGGAACGACTTGTAGAGCTAATGTTCCAAGGAATGCACTTTGGGAAAGTGCTTTACTCAGCAAAAGGATGAGACCTGAGAGCTGCTCAATGACTACAAGCCCAACTGCTTGCTCCAGTGCGGGAACAGGGAGGACTAGCTGTGCCCTGTACTCTGGGGGTGCAGGGCTGGGTCTGGTGGGGGGTGGAGTGGGCCAGGAAGCATTCAACCCAACCCGATGCTGAACAATGCAGCAGAGGGGAGAGAGAGGTGATTCTGAAGCCCAGGGCAGGCCTGGGTGGAGAGCAGAAATCGAAGCTTTCTAGATCTGGTGAGAATGGGGGATACTGGGGATGGGAGGGGAAGAGCAGCGCAGAGATGGGACAATGATGCTGTAAGAGATGGGAAGCCCAGGGCAGGTCTCACCTGCCTTATCCACCCAGTCACAGCGCAGGGAGTTGGAATGGAATGAGAGCTAGTCCATAAACCATCATACTCAGCAAACTAGCACAAGAACAGAAAACCAAACATCGCATGTTCTCACTCATAAGTGGGAGTTGAACAATGAGAACACATCACACACCAGGGCCTGTCGGGGGTGGGGGGCTAGGGGAGGGATAGCATTAGGACAAATACCTAATGTAGATGATGGGTTGATGGGTGCAGCAAACAACTATGGCACGTGTATACTTATGTAACAAACTTGCACGTTCTGCACACGAATCCCAGAACTTAAAGTATAAGAACAAAACAAAACAAAATAGGGCACCCACGCTCACTCTCCCAAGTGACAAGGCTGCCAAGAGGAGCTCCTGTCCCTCTTTCCCTGTGCTCCCCAGCAGAGGGCCATTGCTGATCTGACAGGTGACAGCCTGACACTGCACTGTCACTTGGGGCGGGCTTCCTAACCTCCCTTTACTGGGCTTCCTCACCTGCAAAATGGAGTTGACAACAGCGCTTTCCTCTCAACCTCCCAGTGAGGTCATTCGCCAGAGGATCTTGCTCAGTGCTTGAGGTGGAAGCATGGACAGTTGAGGGTGGTGGTGTTATTTCTTAGGCCATGTTTCACCCCTGGGCACTGGGCTGAAGGCTGGCTACCCTCTTGGGTTTTGTTCCCATGTGTAAGCACATGACTGGGTGGGGAGGTCAGTTCACACCTCACTGTGGATTTGGCTGTCTGAAGTTCCATCTGGGGAAGGGAGGGGAGAAGTGGGAAATCTAACTTCAACCTTGGGTTCAGCCATGTTCTCCAAAGAGCTTGCTTGAAGTTGTGTCCCTTGGGTGCTGGCCCAGGCTAACCTGGTGGGACTTCCACCCTCAGTGTGTGTTACCCCTGAGGCACTGGTGACAGCTCCTTCTTATCTACTCCCGGGAAGGAGTCCTGTTTCACATTCTGAGATTCAGTTTGGTCCACAAGTTTGGATGTGCTGGGGTTTCTGAAAGCCCAGACATACTCCTCTTAGGGCTGAGACCAGAACCGTGGAGGAATATACCCAGGGGTCATGTGGATTAAAACCCTATTGGCTTCCTCACTCCTGAGGTGGATTTGGGAACTATAGCTTGAACCAGAATAAAAGTCGGTCTTCTATAGACGCCTGGGTTAACTGAACTCATCCAACCAAGACTTGAAGCCTCCGTGCAGTGCAGCACCAGCCAGGATAGTCTGCCCTTCGAGGGACGCCGTATGCTCCAGCTGTTCGCCTGGCAGCTTGGCTCCCTGAGCTTACTTTGTTTCTCCTAGTCTCATCAGATGATCCCTCCTTTGCCGTTGAAGATGAGTGAGGAGTGAAGAATGAGTGAAGATAAAGATAAAAGGTTTCATTCCACATCTTCCAGAATGTCTGTGCTTCCCTTTTTAGAGATTTGCAGGGCTGTGAGTGAGTCCTTGTTGGAGATGGTCTTTGGTGGGAGGGCCCTTCCCTCCCTTTGAGGTAACAGCCCTTTCCCAGCTGAACGGCCTGGCCTCCTGCCCCTGCTCCTGCCCAGTGGAGTTACTCCTTGAGGCTAAGCGAGTGGGGGTGGGGGGCAGTGGGATTGGCCCGTGCAGGGGAGGGCCTCTCTTCTGGGTTCTTTTGATTCCATGAAGTCTTTAGCCACACGTCTGGACTCGGAGCATATTTTGTAAACAGGCCATTTGATAGTTTTCTTTTCAAAGGCATCAACTTTGATATGTGCCAACATGCTATTTTCCTAGTAATCTTTGCTAAGGCAACACTAAAATGGGTTTGTATTATTTGAGCCTAACTTGTCTGCAAAGCTGGTAGGAAGCTGGAGGGGGATTCCTGGCTGGGAGAGGGTTTGACATCACAGGGGTTGACGTTAGCATAAACATGAACACTGGAGGGGATGGCTGTTCTGCTTCCTTAGGGAGGCAGGAACAGCTAATGGGGTCTCCGGCATGCAAAAGATCCACCTGGCAATCCCCAGTTGATGTGGCCTTGGGCCACTTTGTAGTTTTGAGGACAGTTTTCTCTTGTACATTGTTTTAGGGTTGTTATGAAGATTAAATGGGATAATGTGGTTAAAGCATATAGTACAGTCCTTGATATCTTACATCCTAGCAATTACTCACCAAAAGGTTATTATCATTATTTTTAGGAGTGATTGAAAGGCTGGGATTTCTTTCATCTTTACCCCAAACCGCTGAGAGAAACTTTTTTTGTCTCTCCCTCTTGACTTTCTTCCTGTCCTCAGGTTCCCTGGTTTTCTCTGTAGTCCGCACCCCACCATTCTCAAGTATTTCCTAATGCCGTTGTTTAAAGTTAACCCAAAGTTTAGCTTGAGTCCCTCTTGTTCTATTGGGCTTTCCTTGACAGCTTAACCCGGACTTGGTAGCTGCTATTTGCTCCAATGGCCTCAGGCATGCTACAAATTCTTGGGGGCAATGGCAGACGTGTCAGCCCCAGATAACCCCACAGTGCCCAGAACATTGCAGGAAGATTGCCACAGACATACAGTGAGTTGCAGCGACTCTCATCTGGGTGGCTGAGGGAGGCAGCTGCTGCCTCAGCCTACCTGGCTTGCCAGTCAGGAGCACACAGAGCCACAGGTTTCTAGGGAGCTGCTTATTAAGGTCAGGTGTTGGCTATACATGGTTTATCATTATTTTTGCTTTTAGCTACATAGCCTTGGCTAAAATGATCTCAGGTGGACGTGGAATATAGCAAGCAACGCACAGCGGGCTGCTCTTTGTGCAGTGGGGAGAGGCACCTGGCGCCCCTCCCTTTGACTCTTGCACTTCTGTGGACTCCCCATGGCTCTGCCCCTTGGAGATTGGAAGCTACCAGGAGGGTGGGGCTTCTGACCATAGATTGCTGATGGTTACTGGCTTTCCATGGTTAACTTTTACACTACAACATTAAGCCTGACTTGCTGAGGACTCCTACCTCAAGGACAACTTGAACTTGAAAAGTTTCATCCAGCCTTACTTATCTTTCGTGTCTAGGAGCCCTGGGTACTATGGCTTCTGCCCAAGCATGGGAATATCACAACACAGGTCTCCAGCGTGGAGCATACATTCATAGGAAATGAAGAAATAAAAGTGCAGAGGTCATCTGTCATCTTGGGCAGAGACTGAGAATGCCTTCCTCCTATCCACCCCCTCCTTTTCCTCACTAACAGAACCTACATGAATAGAGGTGGCAATAGGACTTGGTAAAGATTCCTTTTCCAAGTGTCTCTTATAGATAGGAATGGCCAATGAGATGTATGGGCAGGGATTTAAGGAAAGCTTTTTTAGGGGTTTTGACTCAATTGACAAGCTCCACTTTCCCAACTCCTTTCTCTTTGTTGAGGAATGAGGATGTGGTGGTTGGAGCTCCAGCAGCTAGCCAGGAAGCCATGAGGATGAGGGTCCTACCCAAAGAGTAGGATAAAGCTTGGGTCCATGAGGGCATTTGTGGAACCCCATACTAGAAAGACAGACATCAGACTTTCTGTGGTCATCTCTTTATGTGGTAGAGGAAAAAATTACAAATAAAACCTCTTACAACTTGTCTTGTTGAAGCCTCAATTTTGGATTTTTTTTTTTCTTTTACTGCCAGCCAAATGCAATTTCTCAGTGATGATATATCATCACCACACTCAGTGATGTGGCCTCAGAGGACAATATTTGTAGCTTCAGGTGGTTTAGCATCAGCTTTTCTCCAATTAAGATGTTATATAGTGACAGACCTGATTTCAACACCACTCCACCTCTCCTCTGATAGCCTTTTCCAAAGCAGTGTTAATTTCCAAAGAAGTGATTAAAAGGTTACGCAGAGATGAGAGGAAAATGAAAAACAAGAACCTCATCATTTGCAAGCTGAATAAACACACCATTATCTTTTGACCACAGTGAGAGACAAAGAGACTACTGGTCACTGTGGCCAGCCATAATTGCAGTGATTTTGGTGGACATATATACATATACTTAAATCATTCAGCGATAGAACCTCCTGGTTTTTGCTTTTGTGAAGGCTCAAAATGCATTCCTCATAGCACAACACAACCATTTCTACAATGGCCAGGACCCCTCCTATGATCGTCATTTCTAAGCTAGAACCCATCCTCTGGTCCCCAGGAAACTGGGCAAACCTCACTATGCTCATTCTTACCCCTGGAAATGAGAGAGCTGCCCTGGGTTGCGCCGGCACAACCACTGACTCTGGAGATCTGAAATAAAGACCCTAGAGGGGTTTCGTCCTCCCTGAAGTCATTTTATTAGATTATTACTCAGTGGATGGCAGCTCCTCAAGGCCTTGGAAGCCAAACAAATTACATTTCATTGCCAGCAAATAAAGCCACATTTCAGGAGGCTTCTGGGGAGTGAATTAATAGTTATAAGGGATTTCTGAAGGAAGAATTGGATGTGTTCCCACTGATTTCAGAATTACACCTTCGACCCAGCATAAGTTGTGTTTTATTTTCCAAGACAATGCATTGGTCAGCCCTGGAATCACTGGGATGTGAATGGAGGGTGAAATAGCTCATCATATCATTAAGTCTTTATCAAAATTCCCCCAACCATTGGATGGGGCTTTAATAATGAAAGAGCTACTTATGGCTCATGCAAACGATTATGACAGCACAAAATGCTTTTTAGCGATTTCGTTAGAATTAGGCAATAGTGACAGGCACAAACAGCCACTTCGGGGACATGCCAGCTGCTTCCAGCGAAGCTGCTGACATGAAAACAGGGAAAGGCACTAAAACAGGCACAATCCAAGTCATAATCTGCCTATTAATAATTTCCTTTTTGTGTCTGCAGCCTTTAAGGATTGTCCTGAATAAGGGTATTCATAAAGACAGAGAGTTAAGTCAAGCCATCACACCGGGGCAGAGCAAACTGCTATCACGAGGATGAATAAGGCTGGAGACCAAAGACGAGACTGATTAAAGGGTGGCGGAACTGACGAGTCCCAGCTGAGAAGCGTTCCTCTGTGTGGGTGGCAGCCCATGCTGCACATGGTCTCTGAGGCCCAGTCCAGTTCTTGGCACAGGCCAGCAAAGGGCAGCTGTGTATCAGCGGTGGAAGCTGCCCCATGGAATTCCAACCATCATTTGCATCTTTGCTACCCGCTAACTCCCTTCCCAGTTGCACACTAATTAAAGACTGTTTGGTTCCTCCACAGCAAAGATGCCTTTGACCTGCCGCAAAGTTCTCCTTTGAATTCAAAGTCTGCCCTGCATTTGTAACATTAAAAAAAAAACCCATTAGCTGCTCTGCCTCTGATTTCACTGACCTGTTTGTTTTTCTGCTGACATCTTTCTGGTGCTTTGATGAAGGGGCTTCGCTCCCACACTCCTTCTCTGTGGCTTGGGAAGTACTGAGATGAGTGAGGTGGTTATTTACACATCTCTTTGGATCGTTAGGTAAAAGGGGTGACACACTTCTCTCAGCAACATGTTGAAACATGTGCCTGAGTGTTGCTTCTTAACTTTCCTTCTCGTTAGCACACACCTGAATCTGTACAATCATAGCTCATCCAAAAGGACACCCCTTGTAGTGCTTTCCAAGTGTATATTTTCCAGAATTCTGTTTAAACAACTTGGTAGGCTGTCAGTTTTTAAATGGACTTGTGTATAGAACTTTGTGCTAAAACCTTTTGTGTAAGAAACTATGTTTTCTAGGCCAGGCGTGGTAGCTTACACCTGTAATCCCAGCACTTTGGAAGGCTGAGGCAGGCGGATCACCAGAGGTTGGGAGTTTGAGACCAGCCTGGCCAACATGGCGAAACCCCGTCACTACTAAAAATACAAAAATTAGCTGGGCGTGGTGGCAGGTGCCAGTAATTCCAGCTACTTGGGATACTGAGGCAGGAGAATCACTTGAACCTGGGAGGTTGGAGGCTGCAGTAAGCCGAGATTACACCACTGCACTCCAGCCTGGGCGACAGAGTGAGACTCCATCTCAATGAAAAAATAAAAAAAAAGAAAGAAATTATGCTTTATGTTAGAGGTATATAGATTTTTCTTAACTCATGGGAGATTAATAATCAAAATTTTGATTCCAGTTCATAAAACTAAGTCTCAGACAATGTCATATATTTCCTTACTGATTTTTGAGGCAGATTTTACATACAATGAAATGAAGATCTTATGTGTACATTTTGATGTGTTTTTCCCCCTTTTCCTTTAAAATTTTATTTAAAAAACCTTCGGTGCAATATTAAAAAGCAATACAGCCAGCTCGAGCGACAATCAACAGAAAAAAAAAGAGGCAGGAGAGGAAAGGCCCGAGGAACCCCAACCCAGCTAGTCCCCTAGAGGCTGGAGGCCAGCAGCAGACTGAGAAGGGGGGCATCGGTAGTAGGGGAGGGAGGAAAGACCACCCACCGAAATAAACAGGCAGATCCAAACATTTATACAGGAAACATCTGGCTGAACGGAAGAGGATCTTGGGGAGATGAGAAGCCCCCCACATTTCATTTTTTTTTTCCTAAAATGTCCTGGGCTGGGTTAGGTGGGGGGTCAGCCACCTGGGGTTTAAGGAGCAATTCCCTCCCCACACCGACGTGCTGAGGGGCAGATGTGTGTGAGAGAGAGACACAAGGGGCAGAGATGAGGACAAGAGGGTGCCCTCTCCCTGGAATCTGTTATGAGGGCTGAGGGTGTCCCCGTCCAGAGAGTTTTGTTCTTTTTGCCCAGGCTGGAGAGCAATGGTGAGATCTCGGCTCACTGCAACCTCCGCCTCCCAGGTTCAAGCAATTCTCCTGCCTCTGCTTCCAGAGTAGCTGGGATTACAGGTGTCCGCCACCACACCGGGCTAATTTTTGTATTTTTAGTGGAGACGGGGTTTTGCCATGTTGGCCAGGCTGGTCTCAAACTCCTGACCTCAGGTGATCCACCCGCCTCAGCCTCCCAAAGTACTGAGATTATAGGTGTCAGCCACCATGCCCAGCCTATTTTGATGAGTTTTGATCAAGGCATACCCCTGGGTAACTGCCACCCCTACCTAGATATAGAGCATACCCATCACCCAGCTTTCCAGTCAATTCCTAGCCCCACAGGCAACCGCGATTCTGACTTCTAGCTCCATAGATGAATTTTTCCTCTTCTTGAATCAGTCATGCTTTATGTACTCTTTTCTGCAACTTTCTCCTGCATTTGAGCAGCATATTTTTGAGATTCATCCATGTCTCTGTACTGTGGCTCATTCTTTTTATTGCAGATTAGTATTCTATTACATGAATATACCATAATTTTATCTATTCTTGGATGTAACTTTTGTTTATCCACTCTTCTTTTGGAGATTTGGGTTGTTTCTAGTTTTTGGCAATTATGAATAATGCTGTTAAAAACAATGGTATTTTAAAAATCTAATAAGTGAATAGCAATGGCCAAGTTTTCAAATGTCTTTTCCTTGCAAGCCAGTTTGATCATGGAAATAAAACCACCATCCAATAGGTCTGGATAAGTGTTCCATCAAATGTACTGCTGAGGCCCCCAAATGAGAGGGTTGCCTAGTGACAGATTTTGTTTTAGTGGGCTTATAGGCATAGCTCATAGCATTCTTTTAGGGGGAGTTGTCAGCCAAACCTAAATCATCACACACATCAGAATAATCAGAACTCAAGTTTCCCAAAATGAGGTTCATGTAACAGCAGTGGTGGTAGACAAGATAAATTTTGGTGGTACGCAGGCATTTTTTTTTTTTTTTTTTTTTTTGAGATAGGGTCTCCCTCTGTCACCCAGGCTGAAGTGCAGTGGTGCAATCATAGCTCACTGAAGCCTTGACTTCTTGTGCTCAATTGATTTTCCTGCCTCAGCTTCCTGAATAGCTGGGAATACAAGTGCATGCCACCATGCCCAGCTAATCAAAAAAAAATTGACATTTTTTATGTTTAATAGTGTTCATTTTTACGGTTACTAAAAAAGTATATGAGAAAACCATCACTTGCCCACAATTTATGGCAAGTGATGGTTTTCTACTTTAGAGTAGCAATAGGGTCCTTTGGCAAATTTAAAGCAATGATGAAAAACACTTCATAGAAGTTCAGTTGAAACTCAAATTATTAAATATGAAAACTACTGGCACTGTGGTTAAGATAGAGTGTAACGCTAATGGCCCCTTAATGGCTATATGATCTTCAGCAAGTTACTCTTCCAAGTTTGCTTCAGGATATGTGAAATGGGCTATCAGTACAGATGTCACACGTGCTGTGAGGGCTGGATGATAATGTATATGGCACTCTCAGGACATAGTGAGCAGTCAATAAAGTGAAATGTTGGGATTTCAGTGCAAGCAGCAGCATCAGATGGACAACCAAACACTGGCCAGGGATTAATGATCGGAACAGTTACAGGACTGTGTGGTCATCACTTCTGATACTCATGGACTTCAAAGGACATAACCTTAAACAAGTGTACACAGGCAAAAGACATACTCTGGCAAAAAGAAAAACCTCACATCGACTTTCCAAGTTTAAGATCTCAGTGATAACACTCCAAATCTAACCCTCACTTCTAGGCAAACTCCGCACCCTAAACCCCAGCTGCTAAATTTTCAGGTCATGCAACAGCAAGTGATGGAGGGAGAATGGGGAGTACCAAGTGGCTCTCAGCTGAGTGCATGCTGCAATCACTCAGGGAGCTTTTCAAGAATATTGATGCCTGGATTCCACCTCTGTGGTTTTGATTGGTCAGGGTGGGGTCCGGGTGACTCTTAATGTGCAATCAGGGTAAGGAAACCCTTGTTTAGCTCACTGACATTGGCTCAGTTCAGCCCTAACCCTCTGGGACAGGGTGGAAGTGGGCTGAATTCTATATGCTACTTAGTGACGTAAAGACAGCAACAAAAAGTCAACTTTGTTTTAGCAAAGCTTGTTTATTCCCACACCTTGAAGGAATAGTAGGCTTGGTTTTTCCCTCAGTGATGCACTTTTGTATCATTCAGGCTGTGTCTGTGATTTCTTTTCTCTGGTCTCAAGGGAGGAGTCTTAAATGGCATTAGATCTTCTGCCCAGTCCCCGTGCACAGGCCTCTTTCTGGCTCTGTTAGGTCTGATTGGAGACCTAGGTGAGTTATTTTCAATCCAAATTTGGATCCATTTTTGAAATGCTGCCTGTTACAGCATTACTCCAAACTAGTGCGGTCACTAAAAGAAAGTTATTGTCAATAGGCTTGGGCTGGCTCCGATTCCCTTGTTTTCCTGATTCCCCAACTGACAGCCTTCGGCCTCAACCCAGATCTGAAGACACCAGGTTCAGGGAAGTCAGTGATCGGAAACTGAAGTGGTTACATCCCACAAGTCCTGATGCCAGTTCCTCAGGAACATCTGGCAACCTCTGTCATCTAACAAGGGCTGTCTCCTGAGCTCCGCCAGGTGTGAGGCAGCCAGGGCTCAGTAGCTGGGCAGTCAGCTCCGCAGCTGGCTCGGTATTCTTCAGAAGGCGCGCAGAAAGACTCCCAGCTTGTAGACCTTAGGAACCTTCATGCTCGCACTGGTATTTCCATTTCACTTTGGATGCTAATCTTGGGCTGCTGTCCATTCGGCAACAAAACAGCTTTCTCTTGGGTTTCTTTCCATATACTCACAAATGTAAGCAAAAATGTTTTAATCTGTGATTTGTATCACACTTGCAGGGTATACTGAGCTAAGACAACACTTCTGGGTTTGACTTGCCATGGGGATTAGTTCCTAGTTTTCCTAGTACAGCTATAGGTAAATTAGTTCCTAGTTTTCCACGATGGCACTTAACCAGTGTGGCATTTCCATATTTACACAAAGATCCAGGAGCTAGGGCTGAAGGGTGGAAACTGCAAGACCCGAGAAGGCCTCAGATTTTGGGCCTGGTACCCCTCATTGTCTCCACAGATGGAGAAAAGCTCCCAAGTAATCCTGCGTGGTGCTATGGGGACCTCTGCCTACCCTATCTGTGGGGCTTCTTTCCCCTGCCCCATTCCTAATCCAGGAATTACTGTCTCATGGAATTACTCAACAAGATCATAATTTAGAATTTATTTTATTATATTGGTGCCAACGAAATAAATGCCCAACCACTATTATTATGAAATTACTGAGTTCTTAAAAACGATGCCTAAAAAAGTATCAATTTAGTTATGGCCAGGCTGCCAGATATAACTTGTCTTAGGTGAAGAGCGATGATATGTACACATGGGTCTGAGAAAAATATGATAAAACTGTAAAGTGTACTAGATTTAAAATACATTCCAAGAAATAAAAATACCTAGTCAGAGGAAGAAAGTTTATAGCTTAATTCTTTGGTGTGGTCCATCTTACAAAGTATATATAAAACTAGGAAAAGTCCAAAATAGTTGGATATGTTTAGGCTGTTTCCAACATGCAGTTAGATTTGTGTTTATTAAATCTGCTTTTCCATATACATACAGAAAATTTAAAAAGAATAGAGAACACATTTCCAAGGATGAAATTTCCACATTTATTTTTCTTTTATGTGCATAGAAAATGGCAGTGAAGTGTCCTATGAACGAGGCGAGGAATGGGCATGGCGCTGTGGTACCAGCCTGGACGTTGTGCTTCCAAAGTACACTATGCGTGGTGGGGACATAGGGCGTCGCAGTTTGTTTTTAATTGCTCACAGTTCCTTGGGCTTCCCATTTGTTTTTGAAGTTGTCAGTTTCTTCAAATCTCTTCTCAAGTGACACACTGCATTACAAATGATGGCACTTAACCAATGTGGCATTTCCATATTTACACCAACAAAGAAATTTACAAGACATAATAGCATACAATCTTGACATTTAGTAATAGCAATAAAACATGGGCATCCATTTTTTCTGTACAAACTATCAGAACATAACTTTATTCACATTAAAAAAATCTTTAATTTGATTTGACCTACACATCCCCCATTTCATTTCACCCATTTCTCAAACCTCTCATCACGTCACCCACACCTTCACCAGACTACAGAATCTATAAGTAATTAGATCTAACAACTAAATAGAGCTTAGAAAGTCCTCTCCCAAACATTTCCTCACTTCCCTGATAATTCCTCAAAAAAGAAAAAAAAAAAAACGCACTTCACTCATTCCTTCCACTTCACTTTCACATTTCAATCATCAAATCAGCAAGATGACTTTTCACCTCAATCCAAACAAGGTTAGAAAGAAAGAGTTCCTCTGTCAGGCATCTTGATGCTACACCCATGAGTCCGGGGACCCTGGGTACTGTTCTGCTCTATAAGAAGGTCGTTTAGTGGAATAAAAGTCTACATAATTTGTGGTCGATTTCAGTCCATACTGTGTTGAGTAATCAGTAGAAGCTGGAAAGTGAACTCGGTCATCAAAATAAGGGTCTTCATAGCTATGAGGAGACTGCAAATACAATCTGTATGCATCAAAGTTCTTTCTGTTGGAGTCATCTTGACTATAATACAGCTGTTGATGCTGTTGACAAAATGAAAAGGCAAATAAATAAAAGTAAATTTTTAAAAAGACATGTGTCAGGAAAATGAATGTGGGCTTCCTGCTTCATATTTTTAAAGCAATATTCAATATTTGCAGCTTAAGGTTAAAAGCTGCTTCTGGCACACACTATGTGTTTGTTTACTATTGGACTCTAAGGATTTTAAGCTGCACTCTCAGGCAGGCTGGTGAGTTTCCTGTCCTAAGACCTCTAGAGAAGTAGGTGCCTCAGGAGATCCTGAGATCTCTGGGCACTTGGCCCCAGTGGCCTCCCCTCCTTACTGGAGACCCTGCTGTGTGCTCAGCTATGGAGGGACCCGTTACCTGGGCATGCCGAATGAGACAATGGTCTTGACATTTGGTTTGACACAGGGGAATTACTAGCACATCACTAATTTAGTCGAAGATTGGGTTTCTGGGCCTTGGATAATTGCATAATTACCGAATCATCTTTTAAAACATTTACTTCGGATATGAAGATGGAGTCCATCGCTCCACTTTAAAAGATGTATGTGGCTAGGTGAACGACAGTCACACTTTGGAAATTCTGCTGTAAGTCTAATATTAAAGGAATAAGCAATCTCAAGGCAGAAGAATAGTAAAATTAGGAGAGACATGTGAGCAAATATGGTTCTAGAGGAAAAGGTTTCCCCAAGCCAGGGCTAAGTCCATCTGTAAGTGGGCAAGGCCAGGCATAGATGGGCACCCACAAAGGGCACACTGCTCTCCATTTCCTTTAGTTCGGTCTTAGCTTTGACCTCATGTTAATTCCTTCAAATTGTGATGGTTATTATGTCTACCTTCTTGATCATGCCCAAATCCCCCTACTTAGTAAGATGTAACAAATTTACCACACAGGAATCAATGTTATGTCCTGGAACTCAATGCATTCTAATATTATAAGGATTTCAGAGCTAAATTCTCTTTTCAAGCCAGAGTTATGTTTCTGGTCTATTTTTCCTGACTAAAAAACTATAGCATAAATTATGAATAACTTGCAAAATTCTTTTTTTTCCATCTACAGAGAAAAGATGATGAGAAGGAGAGGTCTTAGAACACATTCTTATCTGAAGGACAGGATATAGTCTTGTTTTAAGAAACTCCAGCTGCTCTGTGTTATTGAAAGGAAAGAGGAGTGACCAGATGGTCCAGGTTCACCATGGCACCAGGAAGGACCTGAGACTGACTGCAGGCCCTTCATGAAAGCAAAGCCTGGATGTGTTATAAACGCCAGTCCCACTCTCCCACAGTGAGGTCCATTCCAGCAGGGGCTGAGTCCACTTTGACCACTGACACAAATAGACCTGGCCATGGATTCAGTGTTTTTAAATTGTGGAGCCTGGATAGAGAGGGGTGAGATGGAGAATGAGGTATACACAAAAGAGAACAATGTGATGAGGGCATAAAGTGTGCTTACCAACCTTCCCTCACCCAGAGGCTGGAAGAGATTTTAGAGCTTAACAGAAAAAGAGTGGGAAAAGGACACCGCTGGGCAAAGGACATGAACTAAAGACTTCTTGGCTGTCCCCATCAGTGGCATGGTGGTCTCAGCAGTAGCGATGTGGATACTTAAGAACGTGAGGCTACCGTGGAAGTGCTTTGCTTAAACCACAGATGAGTTTCCAGGGAGTGAAGATCCCCAGGGAAAGCATCTAGGACCCTGCCATGTTGGCCCAGCTCTGGGAAGTCAACCGACGTGGACCCCTTACTGTGTTAACTGCTAATCGGCCTTCTGTAAAAATGATATTGCAAATTCACCTGTAGCCGTCTATTTTGTTCTCTTGCTGGTGAGGAATAGGAACTGATGTAAATTGGTGAAGGTTTGCTGGAGCCTGTAAGAAAATATTTTATGAAATTAAAACTAGTGCTTATTACTCTGGTCCATTAGGCTGAGCGGTCTCCCCTGCACTAGGGCTAGTGCTGTCCCCGACAGGGTCTGCCTTCCCCAGTGCCAATGCAGGCTGGGAGAGGTAGCAGCTCAGGGTCTGGATCTGGCCTGGCTGCTGCTTAACTCAGGGCTGGGGGCGGCTAATAGCAAAACTATGGCAAAAACAGGCCACGTGTGTTTCCCCAAAAAGCAATGCCAGTGCAGAGCCCATGCGCAAAGGTTCCTGCTCAAGCTCTGCTCATACGTGGGAAGGTTTCTCCGGCTGGCTTTGGACAGCAGCACAGGATCCTGAGCTGAGGAACATCCTTTTTCCAGGGCTCTGAGCTACAGCAGTGGGTCAGAGAGAAGCAAAACACAATATTCGAACAAGCCCCATGCCTTCCAAACAACTGGGATTCAAAATCTCAGGTCAAGGAAGGAGCAGCAGTTGGACAACAATGGAGGCACAGTCTTGTGCCTGCTATATTTAAGTATGTTTTAATACAAAAGGAACTTGGTAATAATGAGATAATTGTCTTCAAAAGTCCATAGCAGACTCCTGATGATGTTACCCTTCCATTATTGTTAAGGCTAGCAAAGATTTTTATTTTTTTAATGAGGAAAATGAAACGTACTTGAGGCAAATTAGTTTATTGAAGCAAGCGAAGAAGATACAGAAGGGCATGCATGCTAAAGAGGCGATCTGTAAGATAAGGCAGGCTGCTGCAAGTCGGAAGCAACCATGCACTTCAGCTGGTATGTGCATCTCCTTTTGCACAGAGCTTGGTGCTGAAATGTAGCATCTGCAATTTTCTGAGCTATTAATTGCCATAGTAACAACAGTCGATTAGTAAATAGTCCTGTGAAATCACAATTTCAAAGACAACAGTACAACGGAGACTGCTCCCCCAGCAGGAGTAAAGCTGCCACTAGCTTTTATTTATTTTTAATAGACAGGTTTGAGAAAAGAGTACTTTTTGTGGGGTAGCTTACACTGACTTATTTGGAACATCTAAAGTAGTTATAATCTGCTGGACGGTTGAGAATGGGAAGAGTATGAAATCTTAGTAACCCTTTGGGCTGGTATCCTTTAAATAAATTGTAAGCACAGCTTTCTGAATAGGATATAAAAATATTAACACTATGTAACATTATTTTTGTTATTCTTAAAAAATAATCACTTTGAGAAGAATCACATTATATCTTTTGCTATTTATTCAAACTCTTCTCCATGAAAACGTAAATGAAACTGATCTCCATTCTCTGGTTTGAAGTTAAGAGATGAGCCTGTCTAGAAGATGTAGCCCCTGCAAAGCGACACCGGGCTGAGGGTTCTGATGCATGTGGAAAACACAGAGATTGCTCAAGGCAGGAGGGGACGGAGCAAAGGGACTGTGCCAGTGAGCAGCCAGAAATGATTTATTTGGATACAGCCCTCTTTTTATTTGTGGCCACCGTACAGCTACATACATACATACATACATACATACAAACAAGTACATGCTTGTTTCACTTTAAACAAGCAGAAAAGGCAACAATCCCCAAAGTAGGAAAGGGAATGACTGGAACATGGTTTGCTGCTGGGGGACCGTCTCAATACAAGCACAGGCTACTTCCCAGGCCACCGGCTGAGTGCCTGCAAATGCGGCTTTTCAAGAGACTGTATCACACACCCAACTGGCGTCTTACCAGGGTACAGGCCTTTATGTGTGGCATCCCCTTGGCTATTGTAATACTGCATAGGTGGCTGGGTCCTATCGTATTCAGAGCGAGGGTCTCTGATTCCTAACAGTGCTGGTGAGGAAGAGGTGCTGCCGACTGAAGGGAGAGGCAAAGGAGGAGAGAAAGAGGGGAAGAAAGAGAAATCAGCATCAGTATCTGTGGAAAATCCTCTCCAGAAACACAAAGGTCAGTAACTAGAAATGACACACAACTGGTGCTGAAAATATCTCAGAGGTGCTGGGAGTTGAAGAGCAGCTAGACTCAAGTACCGCAAGTGTGACCTGCACGCAGGCCTGCCACTGCACAACGCAGCAAAGTCAGCATCGGGGCTCACTCTCAAGCTGGAGGGCGAGCCGCCCGGCTAAAGAGGCACAGTGTAGAGATCATGCAGGTTTCCCCACCAGTGTGTCTCAATGTCTTAACTAGGCATTTGAACTGAGTGAGTGATCATAACTTACTAGCCATGCGAGAGTTATACCTGTTATTTTATAATCTCAGTTCAATTGCTTGCAAAATACCCACCTATTATCCTTTATGTATAGCTCTTCAGTCAACAGAAGTTTTATGGCATGTTTTGATTTCTAATCATTTAAAAAATATCTACAACTCTAAATGTGTTTGAATAAGAGCACCCAGTCTATAAAATTTATAATTCTTTTTATGGTTATCAAGGAAACAATTTAAACCCAGTAAGCCTGGCTCATCAGGAAATGCACATGGTGCTAAGTCCTGACCACAGAAAGGCCCAGAGGATTTTTTTACCCCAGCTTCAGTCAACATCTAATAATACCGTATCTATCCCTAGGACTCTTTTTGGACACTCTGGCACAGAAGGAAGAGAGAAACATTTCACATACGTTTTTTTCTTTTTCTTATTAAAAGAAAATCATCTTGCTTCCCTTAAAGTTAATTTCAAATAATAGTGGCCACTTATTCACTTGATACACTCGAAAGCAACAGCACCTCAAACCTTGACACCAGTGGTTTTGTACAAACTGACACTTTCAGAGGAAGACTGATAATGAAATACTTTTCCTAAACAGTCACCTCACTGACATAGGGCTGCTCAGTGTTAAACATGTAAACATGTATGGACAATGTCTACGCGCTGCTCACCTTGCTTATTTTCCAGAAGGTAGTAGGACAGAAAGCATACCCGCCTGCCTCCAATGACATCATCCAGGCATTAGACATGCCCAGAAGCAGATCCCACACTAGTGTGAAGGGATGCATGATCAGCCCTTAGAATAACTGGAGAGCAGAAGTGGAATATTCCCTACCACTGACTAGAATCCCAACAGGCACCTAGGAATTTCAGTGGGGCTAGTCAACACTGTCCAGCATGTATATTTAAGGGGTCCTGAAAACAAGGTCACTATTCAGTAACTATGTGCTAATGAGACCAGGGGTGTGCAATCTTTTGGTTTCCTTGGGCCACACTGAAGAGTAATAATTATCTTGGGCCGCACATAAAATACACTAACGTTAACAATAACTGAGGAACTAAAAAAAAAAAAAAAAAAATCACAAAAAAATCTCATAATGTTTTAAGAAAATTTACAAATTTGTGTTGGGCCGCATTCAAAGCCATCCCGGGACGCATACAACCCCTGGGCTGCAGACTGGACAAGCTCGCACTGATCTAAAATTATCCTTCGCTTGTCTATGTGCGTTTCGTTACACAGCCACACCTCTTTATTTCCCTGGCACCTCTGTTCCCAAGACCCTAAAAGGTTCTGAACATTTTTCTAAAAGAAAGCAGTTTCAGGCTATACCTGGGAGCTTAGCAAGGATGTTAAAAACCAGACATGTAGGTTTCTTTCAAGAAAGCAACCCATAATTTAAAAACTAAGATAAATACCATATACAACAAGCACAGATAAATAAAAAAAATTCTAGTTCAAGTGGGGACATCCAATTATGTGGCAAGAACCACCGGCCATGTATATTAGTCTTTTTGGCCACATTTGTCCACACGAGAAATAAGACTGCCAGCAGTAACACTGCTGAATACAATAGGTAATATTTTAAAGTCAGAATGGGTGATTTAAAGCGAAATAAAAATCAGATACTTATTACTTTTCCTTTCTCATTTTGGAAAGAATTAGATTTACAGGACTGATTGGCTTGGCAGTAATAATCTGCCCTTACATGTAAAAATATTTAGTCTGAATCTCAAAACATTCTTTCCACGAAGTTAAACATTACAAAGAAGTAGGTAGTATGGCTGCCAGGATTCCCAACTTAAAAATCAAAAGAAATTCCCACAGACCCACCCGTAAGGCCTACTTCCATTAGCAGCAGATGCTGGGGGTCTGCAGAGGAAGAAGGTTTAACTGGAAAGCAGACAGCTCTCCCAGGTTGCGGATCGGAAGACCTTAAAGGTCTTCTGTTAAAGGACCCCGCTTCTAAAAGGTCTCACTAAGAAAACTTAAAAAAATTCACTTTGGAGGAGATTCCAACCTTATGGCCAGCTAGCATACAGGGCAGCTACTTTCAGGCATAACGCAGTGTGTCTTGAAGTGTGGCCCTCCACTCTTGGGCACCCTGCTCCCCTGTCCAGTCTGTCAACTGCAGATTTCAGGGCCCCTTCTCACACTTAGTGAGGCAGACTTGAGGGCAGGGCCTGGGGTGCTCTTGCTGATGTAAACTGGTATAAACTTTTAAAAAGGAAGGAAGAAAGTGGGCTTGTGGTTTATAATGGTGTGTGATTCCTACAGAAGGTTCTCTGCTGCATGGGTAGCATTGGAGATGACAGGCTTAACCAGCTTATGTTTGATCTTCTCTGGCCGGGAAACAATGTTCTGTCACACAAAGGCTCTCGCGAAGGAGTGACGTTTCCCACTGACCTGACTGAATGATGGGTGACATCTGTTGGTTGGTGGTAGACAAGGAAGGATGTGATTTGAATCGGTCTCGCTCCAAAGTCGACACAGGTGTAATAAAATGGTTCTGATTCCACCCATCCTGCAGAGTTAAGAGAAAAAGAAACCTCTCAAAATGAATAATGACATTTCATTACAATAAATGATCATGAGTGTGTGCTTTGATGAATGCTAATCATGCCAGAGCTATTCTTGTAGGTTACCTTTTTATAAATGCTCCGGAGGTCCCGATATTGCCATAATGTATTCAAGACCTGGGCTGCTGCCTTCACCACTTTCAGAGATGATCTAGGGAGAGAGCAAGGATGTTAATGAATGTGGGTGGCACAGCCTCAGCCCCACTCGGAGGGGTGCAGGATGAAAATCAGTGGCCAAGAGGCCATCATTCTCAGGGTCACAGGGACGGAGGCTACTGCAGGACACACCACAAAGGGACCAGGTGTGCCTGGGGGGTTGATCAGGTTCGGGACTGGCCAGAGGTGGCAAGAACTGAAGTGAGGCCATCAGGCAGTGAGCTCTGTGGAGCAGCTGTGGCTTAGACGAACCTGAGTTGAGGATCTCTGTAGGTGTCAATCCCAACCTCCGTCCACATCTTCACTGAGGGCCACTGATCTCACTGGGGCTTTGGGATTCATGCAACCATGACTCTACATTCTGAGTGTCTGGGGACCCTCCCAAGTGAATATGTTTTATCCCTCCTTCTTTATTAAGCCTTCATCTAAATACCTCCATTGCCTTATCATTCATATCTCTAAGTAAAAAATGGGTGTTCTAATGTTGAATTTGGAAAACGTGGTCACAGATATGATTTCCCCTCTCTGAGGGCATTTTGCAAATGCTGGTGCTCTGTTTAAGCATTGCCGACCATGAGTCACTGGATTCACCTTGGGAGCCGCTGCTGTAAGTCAGTGGCCTCACCAGTAAGTGAAAAGGGGACTTCCTGCCTCGGCTAACATTGGGGTGGTACTCATGGACCAGTGCTTGGGGAGTTAGCCCTAAGGACAACTGAACACTTCTGTCTTAAGACTCCACTGACAGTTTGACTTCAAATGTATACACCAGATCTAAAATCTGGTTTTCTCTTCTACTCCTTATCTTCCCAATTAAACTCTCATGAAGTGGAGGAGGACAAAGGAGGGGAGCAGGCGGTGAGCTACTTCCCCAGCCCCTAAAAACAGAACATGGGTTGCTAATGATTCTGAGGGTTTAGGTGAGCAGAGCCAGGTAAAGCCAACCCATTCAAAGCCTGAAAGGTTGAAAACCTTTTTATTTCCAAATTGGACTATGGAACAAGAAATAGCTAAATACCCCAAAGAAATAAACAGAGATGAAATTTCAGGCACCCAAGACAGCCTCTGGAAGACAGATTTGGGGGAGCAGGGCACTTGCCCCACATAGCCACCTGTTCTCAGCTGGGCCCTGCTGTTGCTGCTTTGTTCACCCATCTGTCGTAAAGTGCTAGGCAGCGGGATGAAGGCTCAAAAGGCAGATTCCACAGCTGCCTGGGAGGATGACAGCTGAAACACTTGACCAGGCAGGACCGTGCCCAGGACATGCCTTGACAACAACAGGCTACATATTTTCAGACACAAATTCCATGAGCAGAAACCTGACCCATGAGAAAAGCAAGGAAGTTTCTTTGCTCTCCTTTGCGGCAAAACTCCTTGAAACAGTTATATACTTGTATCTCTAATTTCTACCATCCCGTCTTCTCTTAAACATAGGACCTCCATATTGCTACATCCGAAAGTCAAGTTGCCGTCCTCATCCTGAGTCGTCGTATTTCACCTTGGGAGCCGCTGCTCTAAATCAGTAGCTTCATGGGTAAGTGCAGAGGGGATGAGGTGCCCTGCCTTGGCTAAGGCCATCAGATCACCATGCTGGGGTGGGCCTCCTATAACCCTCACTGGCTCTGATCCAGCCCCACTGGCTTCCTTCTGTTCCTCAAGCACACGAGGTCCTCTAGCTTCTCAGGGCTCTCTCATTTGATGTCCCCCTCTAACTGAAATGCTCTTTCCCCAGGGAGCTGCACTGTTCCTTCCCCGCCTCCTCCAGCTCTGTGCTCAGAAGGCACTATCTCTGCAAGGCCTTCCTTGATTAGCATCCCTCTCCCCAGCACGGCCCATCACCTGCCCTGACATCATTATGTGTCCTGCCCCTCAGCACCACCCACCATGCTC
Organism: Colobus angolensis palliatus; assembly: GCF_000951035.1. Classification (NCBI taxonomy): domain Eukaryota; kingdom Metazoa; phylum Chordata; class Mammalia; order Primates; family Cercopithecidae; genus Colobus; species Colobus angolensis. The sequence continues at coordinate 96,963 of NW_012116177.1, forward strand.
CACGCGTTTCTGCTCGTTTGGCACCTCGTCTGCGTCTACCTTGCCCATGGAACGTAAGCTACCTCGGGTGGGGCTGTCATGCGAACTTCCTGCTGCTGCAAGCCCAGCATAGAGAACAGCGTCTGGCACACAGCAGGCAGGCACTAAGTACTTGTGAAAGAATCAGGAGAAAAGTTAAGTGTGTGGAGCTAGGAGACAATTTGATTTGGTCCAAGACTTTCTGAATCTCTGGTTTTGAAAAACAGATTAGACTGGGTAGCAATTTTCTTAATATGCAAAGGTTCTGGCATTAGCTCACCATCTCAGCCTCTTCTTATGCTGCTCACAAGTGCAGGCTGTCCAGCGACATTTTAAGAGCATAAGTGATTATGGTTTCACTCACTCCCCTGCCCAGCCCTCTCCACCCCCTATAACCATTTATTACTAATGAAATAGAAAAATACACATTTAAAAAAAGGACTGAAAGGATATATCATTACTGCTGATAGGTGTGGTTTCTGGCAGATGAGAATATGCTTTGAGATTATTCTTATATTTTAGAAACTCCTTCAAAAGTATAAACTAAAGATTAGATGAGATGTAACGTGAGTTCCAACACTGTCATTTGGCCAATTAATAAATATTCACCGAACACCTGTTATGAGCAGGCCAGGCTTATTCTAGATGCTAAGGATATAGCAATGAACCAAAATAAAAATCCCTGCTATGGAAGAGTCAGGTACAAGAGGAAGACATAACTTCCACAGCAAGGGGAAATCAGCACTATGGAGAGAGCAAAGCAGAGAGGTTGGCGGAGAGGGCTGCCAAGCTACTATGGCTCGGGGAGGTCGCTGTCCTGCTGTTCTGAGATGGCACCAGGCATCCTACTAACATTTCTCTGATCTGATACTAAGGCAAACTTACAGTCACTGCTACAGCTCCATGACAAGCGGCCTTCAATTTTTACCACTGATTCTCTAGTCCTTCCCTCCTGCTTCATCAGTGAGGTGTCATGCAGAAGCAAAGGGAAATGCGCCATCCAAGCCTGGGGCACATCCTGAGGCCACACAGCAGCCCTGCTGCCGAGCAGTAATTGTAATACTTTCTGGGTATGTGGCAGAAAACTCAGTTCCAGAACTGGGGATTCAAGAAGATGTTCTTGCAGAACAGGGACTCAGGCCTGGAGCAGAGACAAGGGCACGAGGGAAATGGTGCCCCCTAGATTTAATTCCGCATCCTGGCATTTCCAATTCTTCCAGGAGTTGGCATGACCAGTTGTGGCTTTAGGGACTGCTATGGTCTGAAAGTCTGTGTCCCTTCCAAAGTTCGTATGTTGAATTTCCAACCCCCAAGGTGATGGTATTAGGAGGTGGGGCCTCTGAGAGGTGATTCGATCATAAGGGAAGAACCCTCATGAATGGCATTGGCACCCTCATAGAAACAGGCCTGAGACCTCTCCCTCCTTCTACCATGCAAGGACAGCTGAAAGGCACCATCTATGAACCAGAACTGGGGCCCTCACCAGACACCGAATCTGCTGGTGCCCTGATCTTGGATTTCCCAGCCTCTAGAACTGTGAGAAAAAAATTTCTGTGGTTTATAAGCCACTCAGTTCACAACATTTTGTTGTAGCAGAACAAACAGACTAAGACAGAGACAAATACCAATGTAGGAGTGAGGGTGTTACAACACAGTGAAAACCAAAAAAAGGCCCCATAACAGAAAACACTTCTCCCGGCACAGCAGGTTGTAAGTGCTGGATACTGCTTAGCTTATCAGCATGTAAGAAATGCAAAAATAAATCCTTTCCAATAGGAAAGGTATCCTCAAACAAAGGCCTCATCACAGCACAATCTCAGGAATAAGAACCCTACTTGCACCTCCTTGCCGCAGACTTGCCTGTCGCCCCTGCCTTTGGTTATGTTCACCAGCTTCTCTATGCCTCCAGAGTCGGCCAGGGCTTTCGCGTTCTCCATGTTTTTGCTGGTGACCTCATGCAGAGCACAGCAGATGGCTGCCATGGTCTCATCAGACAAGACACTGGGGCCGTTGCCGCCGGGGAGCCGGTTGACCAGGTCTCGCATGGCGTATTTACCTGCCAAAGGCAAAAGGGTAAATTCTACTTTCAGATACTAGGCTTTGGTTATTGTTGTTCAGATTCTGGTGGTATGCAATCTCTTAAAAATAAAACCCCCAAAGAGACAATAACAGGGGAATATATCAAAACCCACAGCAAAGAAGAAAAGGACAAATGTCATTATAAGGGGAAAGCTAACATTTATTGCAACGTCACTTGCAGAAATGATTCATTTATAAAACATTACTGTCAACTGCAGAAAGCAAATGTAAATCAATGCGTAAAACTGGGTAGACAAATCAAGTTGTTTTCGTTCAAGTATTTTCAGTAACATTGAGTAATGAAGGAATTATAATAGTAAATTTCATCCTTAAGGGAATTCCTATGCATCACAAATACCTCAATTTCCTCTTAAAGCTTTTCAAAACTTACCTTTGAATCTGGACCAAGTCAGGCTGTCAAACAATACTTTCCATTAGATCTTTCTGAATCTTAATGTGTGAACTGGGTACAGTTACACATTTCTGTGTACAGCAGCTGATACGACAACGGTGGCAACATGTTAGTTTCTTTAAAAGATGACACAAGTAAAAGTTCTGCTATGAAAATTATAGGTATGTTATCTCCCAGGAGTAATGCGATGATAATGAAATTCTTGCTAAGACAAAGTGAGGGGAGTCTCACAGTTATTTCTTTATAGATACTGAATTTTTCTTATTCCTCTCCAAAAAGAGATTACCAACTGACAAACTGCAAGTGCACTACAAACAAAAAGAAATGAACTAAAGTGCAAGTAAACATTTTCTTAGTTTCCCCCATGCTAATAATTGAGTGGATGTGAAATGGGGTTTTTATAAAGGCTGTTTATATACAATGGTAAGCAGAAGACAGGTCTCAACTACATGCTGTGCAATGTACAGCACGTTGGAGGGAAGGCTCTGGCTCGCTCACAGCAAACACTGTTAGGAAGAGTGGAAAAACAGTGCTAACACTGTAAGGCCACAAGATAAATGTGGTTTACAGAGCAGATGATAAGTTAGCCCTGGTGATTTTGAATACTCATGAATGACCAAAAGGCCCATGACATGTAATTTGTCATTTTGCCAAGGCATAACTTTAAATTGCACTCCTGAGGGTTAGGCTGAGGCAGCTTGCTCTGCCTATGAGTGAGTGAGCCTGGCGGTCCCCTCAGAACTTGCAGCTCCAGACAGCAGGGTGGATCCCACTCAGTTAAGTATGTAGTAACTTTTATGAAGTGACAAAACTTTGCTTCTTTGTGAAAAATGGCTCTGAAAAGAAAGTCTTTTGCTAGTGCTGATGATGAATGTGAAAAAAGAGGGAAGACGTCAGAGAAGGGGAAGGTTCTTAGGAACTGAAGTGCTGGGTAAATTAGAGCTAAATACTGAATCCAGGAGGGGTGCAGATCTCACAGGAAGACAGGAATAGAGAAACAAACAAACAAAAAAAAGGATTCATAGAATAGTTCAAGAGTGCTTCAGCCAGGTAAAAAAAAAACGCTCATCACTGGAGAGACAGGCCAGTGGAAGTTAAAAAGGGTTATTCACAGAAAACACAGAAATGCACTGGGAGGAAGCCAAGACTTGGAACACACATTCCTCTTGCCAAAGGTCTTAGCACTTCACAGTACCAGCTCAAGGCCTCCTGTCTACCTGTGTCTTTGCGTTGTGAAATACGACAGGCCACAGGATACACGTGTCAAGCATGTATATTTTAGCATTAAAAATGTCCAAATTATATATGCTTCTTATAAGAAATCCAAACAATATAGACATAAAAAAATAACTTTAAAGAATATCTCTCTTTAGGGACTTGAAGGATTTCTTCAAGGAAGTGTGGGAACTGAGAGATATGGCACATCTACAAGAATCGGGCGCAAGCTGGACCATGAACAGGGTGTGGAGGAACTTCCTTTCCTTTCCATAGGGGGATGATTTGGCTTAAAGGAATGGTGTGTTAAGAGCAGGTTAATCTGGGCAACAATTCAAAATAGCAATTCTGTCAGGCACTGTGTGAAGGGCTTCCATTGTAAGTCATCACGTTTAATCCTTACAGCAACTCTTTATGGTAAACGTCATCACCCTTGCTTTTCTCTCCTTCTCTCACGGCAGGTGTATTTTAAGTTTACTATAGATTCAGATGAATCCACATAAGACCTTGTCCCATTTCCCCTCCTTCTCCCCTGACCTGTCACCAGCTGTAGGACTTGGCATGGAGTTCTCTAATTTCCTCTTTACAGCAAACCCACAGTTAGGACAGCAGGCATCAACAGCTCCCCTTCAGAGACGAGGAGTTTCCTCTCCTTTCTAATCTAGAGAGAATAATGGAGCCTGGAGGGGGTTATGCAGGACTCCTCAGGTTGCATGGCCAGTGAGCAGCAGATCCTAGGAAAGAAGCTCAGGTTTATGGCGGGGGAGGTCCCTGATCTCTTCTTTAGCCTGCATCCTGCCTAAGATGTGGCAATGTCCCAGAGGCAAGCAAGCTGCCTGGGATGCGGAGCTTACAGAAGTCCTCACTGTTTGGTTTGTGCATGTGCCAACCCTACCTTTACAAACCTGAGAGTAAAGGCCTCCTAAAATGTTGTGGCCTTGGGGCCTTGCTTAGCTCACCCTAGTCCCGCCCCTGCCCTGGGTGGAAATGATGCTGGGACAGTGGTTCTTCTCTAGGATCAACATTTATACCGATGTGAGAGAGGAAAGCTACAAAACATTCATGTGATTTTTTACTTAGAGTATGGTAGTGTTGGTGAATTAGCAGATATCAGTCCAAAATTTGGAAAGGGAGAATTAAGATTTTTTGTCGCTCAGAATATAGGGAACTCTCTTAGAAATGAGAGACACTAACTCTACTACTGTTGTAAGGTACAACTAAAATTGCTGGCCTTTCTGAAAATTTACCTTCCCTAATCAATGATTAATTAATGAGCTTGACTCCTGCTGAAAAAGAATGGTCACAAAGCAGGAGTACTCAAATATGCCAAGAAACTGGAGACTAGGGCTCAGCTGTTAATGATTTTAGAAGCCATATATTTATTAATCAAAAGAAGAGTTTCACGAGTTCTGTAGCTGCTCTCACATTTACAGCTCATCTTGTCACCAGAACATACCTATGAGCTCCTTGTTGCGAACATCGAGTGCCATATTCCTCAAGGCAGTTGCCACGGAAGAAACAACTCTATCATTATCCATTCTCAGAAGCTCCACAAGGATGGGGAGCCCCTTTTCTTTTCGGACAGCTGCCCGGATGTATGCTGCAAACTAGTGAGAAAAATAAGGCAGGAAGTAATATAAAACAGAGTTCCACTCTCATATGTTACTGTCACCTAAAAAAGGTGTTTCCAAAAGATTAACTAATAGATTAAATGGTATCTTTCCAATTGAAGATCAAATCTGTGGTGTCAGTGAAGAGAAAACCAAAGTTGGGGAGAAAGATAGGCTGGAATGACTGATTTAAAAAGAAATCCCAAAGCCTGAAAATCTGAAACCACCATCTGCCAGATATTTTTGTGCAGAAAAGAGAAGGCAGTGATTACTTTCTATCTCAGATACATAAACATGATTAAGGAAGGATCGTGTGTTTTCTTTGCAGTTGGTCCCCTGCCAAGCCCAGAGGCTATAAATAGGATGGTAGAGACAGTAACCCATCAGCACACATGAAAGGAGAACCTGTCTCCACCAAGTCAGTTTTTTTTCTCCATTCCCTGCAACAATATTTAGAGTTCAGTAACCTGTCAAAGAGATTGGTTGGAAAAATCCCTTGCCTCAGAAGAAAGAGAATTCTCCAGAAACATCCAGCATCATAATTCATACAGCCTGGTGAAAAAGGAAGTATATTTGTGTGCAAAATGCATTCTCACTCAAGATTAGTTAGCTGCTGATGCTGTTTTTTAAAAATCCATAGTCAAGAAATTTTTCTGTGACTCTGAAGAAACTCTATATAGTGAGTCAGTTTGTGTATCTTATAAAATGGAAATGAGCGCTAACTCATCAGTGAAACAACCAAAAAGAGTAACATTAGAAAACGGTTCTTTAATCTTGTTTTCAGCTTTGAGCTTTAATTGACTTTTTCAACCAATGCAAATCATCTTTCAAATTTTAGGGTAATTGAAAGATGCTGCTCACAAAACATCTACTTTCCTACTGTGACCAAGACATGAGGACAGAGATCTACCAGGCCTTTGTATTATTTTGAACATTAAAATATGTGATTGATCATCCAGTTTCTTGAATACCAACAGAATAGATTATTTTAATAATACAAATAAGAGGGAAAGATGCATTTCAAAGATCCTATTTATATTCTGCACATGAAATGCATACTCCTATTTTTCAAATCAAAAGAAGTCTACAGGGGGGAAATGAAGTACATGACTTGTTACTGGGCAAAGCACTCAGGCAGTTTTATGAACTTCTCTCTCTGAAACCTGCAACAACAGAACCATCTCCTTCTGTCTCACTTGGAGACCTACCAGCCCAGCCCAGCCCAGCCCAGCCCAGCCCAGCCCAGCCCAGCGCAGCCCAGCCCAGCCCATCTCCCTTCTGGAGAACTACAGCTACTGCTCCTCCCAAAATAGCTTCTTACTTGATAACACTTGTGGCCACTATTATCTCATTTTCTTAGTGAAGGTCCAATATTTTAACTCACTATTGAAATCGCTTAGATACAATGTTTATATTTTAAATGAGCTTGCCATCTAACTATCTCACTAAATGATCCCAGACACGAACTTCGAAACAACTCAAATCACACCGATTTCAATGATTGTCTTTTTAAGTATCATCAAATGATCCTCTGGTCATAGAAGCTGAAGGTGAAGGCTGTTCTACAACATAAATGTTTATAAATACCTATGTGCTGGGAGTATCTCACTAAATCCTCACAACCACCTTATAAGGCAGGTTATTAATATTCGCTTTATTTTAGGGAGGTGGAAACTGTGGGCAGAGCCTCTAGGCTGCCAGACGGTAAGCAGAGTTGCCTGGATTCAGAGCCAGCATTTACACATGGAGTCACTGGCACTTCAGGAGCCACAACAAAATCACCACACTGGCTCAGCACTAGACCATAGTTATCGGTCTATATTCAACATAGCGGCCACTTGCATGAAACAAACCATACCTAGGTTTATCAATTCTTTTCACTATCTTGAAAACACCATCACCAAAAGATTCGCATTTTGGGAGGTTAAGGTGGGATAAGTAGCCAAAAGCAAGCATTGTAATAACTCTACAAAATACACCTGTCGGGAAATTTCTAGAGGTTGAAAATGTCTCAGACAAGGACTGTCTGGGAAGTTGCTCGGGGACATTTAGAAAGTTCTGAGAACTCGCTTACAGTGGTAACAAGAGGAAATTGTCTTCAGTTTTCATAGTCATATATCTGCAAAGAGATGCAGAAACCTTAGACACAGGCATGTCTGTAACTACCTGAGAGGAACAGAGTGAGGTCCTCTATCCCTCCCCACAGCACTGCCCAACCTGTGTTCTGTTCTGCCACTCAAGATCTCTCACCTGTTTGTACTGCTGCACTGGCTCCCAAATGCAATCCCTGCTTCTAACTTTCCCTTCCTTGAATCCACCTTTTGCACTGCCATGTAAGTGGGTGAGCAGTGATGACATTAGCCCGTCTCTGTCACTCATTTGCCCAGACTCTTTCAGTAGCCCCTCCTGTGTGCAGGTTAGGACTCAGCTCCTGAAATTTGGCCTTCAGGCCTATCCATGATGCCTGGCTCCACACTGGGCCCCAGAGGGCAGCCAGTAGTCCTGGCCCACACTGTCTTCTCTGCACCGCGAGACTTTCCTCCTGTTGTCCCTGTTATCTGGATGGCTCCCTCTACACTGCAGCCTCAGCCTCTACTGGCTTACTTTCATTCATCCTTAGAGATTCTGCTGGGCAGCATCCCCTTCAGGAAATCTCCTCCATGTCCTCACTCTGCTCTTTTCCTGACCTTCCCTTACTTGTGTGGCTGGGTTAGATGTCTTCTTTCAGGACCCCACAACACACACATCCTGTGGCTTCTACACTGTGCTGGCACCATCTATTTTTCTCACTAGCCTTCTGTTTCTCACAGTGAGGGACTTGTATTTATCTTTGGATCCCCAGAGCAACTGCTTGTCTCACTTTTTTCCCTTTACCCCCTTCACAGACAAACTAAGTAACTGTGACCATTTCATCATCAGGGCTGATCTGACTGAGGCAGAACATATACGTATAACATTTCAACTTAATTTGCAAAGATGGAAAGAAGTGTAGATACGCGGAAGTCATCCTACCTTCCAGTTGCCAGCAGAGAGGTTCTGGAGAGACCCGGCAGAGCCTTCCAAGGTGGCTGGGTTGGAACTTTCTGCTAGAAGAGTCAGATATGGTTTTACCACCGATGGGTGCCACAGCATCTCAACCCCTTTGGGGGACTTCGACAATCCTGGGATAGGACCAACTCCATCCCACTGAAAGACAAATAGCACACGTTAAACGGAGGCAGAATGAACACGATCTTCAATACTTGAAAACATTCACCTTTGCAGGACTCAGCTATAGCTATGCAGAAAATTTATTTTCTTGCCAAATATGTGATTCCTCACTCCCAGAAAAATGAAACTTGAGAGTCTCATATCAGATAAAATGCTAACTTGATCTTCTTGCGGAGTCCTCTTTTTCTTTTTCTTCTTCTTCCCCCAGCAGCTTGGCTCAGAGTCTTTGCCGGGAGACTCTTTTCCTAGTAAGTCATCCAATTCGTTCAGTCCCAGTAACCGGGCCTGGGGCACCTCCAGCTCTAGCCGATAGGACAGGTTCCTCAGGGTGCACACGCAGTTCTCCACTGTCTGAAACCCAGCATGGCATATAATTAAAAACAACTCGGCACATTAGAGCAAAACACTTCTGTACTGAACACTACAGACAGGAAATAAATGGGAAATATGAAAGAACTACTTTTTATTTTTGGGAACTTGAAACAATCTGAAGAGGGAATTATGATTCTAGAGTGTTTGTGGAATACCCAGATGACGGGATGCAGAGCCCTTCTCAGTCCTGCTGAGGATCTGACTTCATGCTGACTGAAATGCATGAGGCTCCGGCCCAGTGTTTCTCCTCAGGGCTGCTGCCGTGCAGGCTGCACCCAAGACGCCTGAGCCTCACTTCTCACTACTGCAGATCCTTGGCATGACAACAGATGCTCCAACTCCCTCCCTGGGGACAACCATATCCCCAAGTTCCATGTCTGCCTCCTTCTCAATCTCCCAACTCCACCCTCCTTTGGAGCCATGTTCAGAGGTGTCTTTCCCTGTTGACATCTGCCTTCTGTGCATGGTCTTTTGTTCCCTAAAAGACTGTATCACACCTCTGATTGGGAGGCCAACTGTCATTTAACTGAGTGTCTAAAACCAAGTTCAGCATTTGCCTATCTAGCAAGCTTCCCTTTCCAACTTGCTTACTCCTCTCAATTTCATCTGCAGATCTCCTGGTTCAATGAGACTCAAATAAAAAGTGTTCCCTTGTACTCCTCTCTCTTTTCCCAGGCACTTATCATCCTTTTTCCTCTCAGGCTCACCCTTACAATCCAACAACTTCCAAAGGCCTCTCCTAGTCCAGTCCATCCTGACACCAAGTATCTGGCCCGCTTTGGAAGTCCTGACACTTTCAGTCTCTCTTTCTTGTACTTCCCACTTTCCTTGGTCCCCAGGAAGATCCTGGATGGTTGTCACAGCTGACAAATGATGAGCAGAACGCCCTGCACTCGGACACAGGAGGGAGAGGGTAAGGGGCTCATGCTGGGGACAGACCAACCACAGGGCAGCAGCAGGAGTGGGTGTAGAGAGGTGCAGCAACACTTAGTGCTGGGGGTGGGGACTGTGGACTGCACTGCAGCCAAGAGGGCAGAGAGTCTGGGGGGATTACAGTGCCTCAACCAGGAATTTTTATTCAGTAGATACTCAGGTACTGATGGCTCTGATTCTAGTGGGGATGCAGAATTGGAGGAAATAGCAGCATGGATACCACCCTGAGAATGAGCCTAGGAGAACCAGAGAGAAAGCCTTTATCACACCAGCCACTCTGTTCTCACGGTTCTCAGGATTATTTTCTTAAGTTGCCATGTCCTTGCTCCTGTAATTTTGGAGACTTGCCCTTTGAGCTGGAGAGTGGCCTCCTGAGGAGGACAGGCCCTACAGGTCAGAAAGAACCAATGGCATGCAAATAGCGGCACCAGGCACCATGGTAACCTGCCACCACGCCCTCCTGCAGCCAGGCCGGCACTGACCTTGCTGTCATAATCAGATGTGTTCACACACGTGTGGATCACATACAACAGCGAGTCTACCAGCCCCTCGCAGGACCGCATTTGCTTCCGAGCTTCTTCCCCCGCGGAGCTGAGGTTCCTAAAGGGGTGGAGACAGGAGGAGCTGCTGAGATGAATCATGCATGCACTCATCAACCACGTGGACTTACCTTAAGGATCTGAGAGAGCAGACAACAGGTGGCAGCCACTTAGAGGTCTGAGGAGGCACTGAGTGCTTGCACAGTAACATCCCTGAAGCTCACGATGGTGGCTGGCTCCTCATTATCCACACATGGAAGGGAACCTGCACATTTGGACTGTATCTCCCTCATGATGTGTCACTTTCTAACTCCCTCATGTAATTCTTTAGGGGCCTATTCTCCTGAGCTTCTTCATATGTAAAAGGAGGAAAATAACAGTAACTACCTCACAGGGTTGTTGTGAAGAAGAAGTGAGTTGCTACATAGAAAACAATCAGAAAAGTGCCTGCTTCCTGGAAGGCGGCCTGCTCTCAGTCATGGTGGTGGCTACTTCTAGACATGCTTCACCTCCCTTGCTAGGCCAGAAGCTTCTTGCAGTCCCCCGGGCCTATTATAATATTTTGTGTGCAGTAAGTAGGTGGTCATTAAATGTTTCTTGGATGAACAGAGGAAACATATAATTTCTTGTATTATAAACATTTCAAGTTAAATATAGATATTTGCTTATGCTAAAACTTTTCTCGTCTTTTCAATTATAAAACACCCAGAAAACGGTTTTGTGTCTACATTTTTTTATATTAATTTGCCTTCATAAATTGATACCAAATAAGGATCTATTTTATGTCCCATTAACAATGGTTCTAGGCTACCTGTAAAATTATGCAGATTGAGAATTTGCAAAACTGCGACTAGATGAGGGGGCGGTGGAACGGTGGATCTCATCTGCCCTGCCTGCCTCTCCGCACCACCTTCCTTTTCTCCACTGGCTTCTGGGACCCCACCCGGCTTCTGTCTCATCTCGCACATCTCAGACTCATCTGCCCATGGGAGCGCCCCAGGTCCTGTCTTGTCTTCATCTTAGCACTCTCCGAGGTGCCGCCTTCTGCTCCTTGGCTATAATACAACCTATGGACCCATGGCCCTGACTGCTCTCTAGAATTGTGGATTCTTTCCTCCAATTGCTTTCTTGACACTGGCACGTAGATAGCTCATTAGACTTCTCAAACTGGACATTGTCAAAACTCTGAGCTGCTCACCTGCTCACTCTTCCAAGCATTCTTCTCCCTTACCCCCATCAATCGCGCTTCTGTGCTTGCAGCTAATCCAGCCAAAGATCTAGGTGTATCCTTATTTCCCCCCTTTCCTCGCTCCTAATACTCAATCTATTAGTAAGCATTGTCAGCTTTTCCTCCACAAAATAACCCAAATCTGCCTACCTCACCCCAGCACCTGGGTCTAGGCCACTCTCACTGTTTGCCTGGATCTCTGCAACAGCCTGATGTTCCTGTCTCTACTTCTGCCCATACTCACTCTTCCACACTGCACCCAGAAATGAACCCCATTACTCCACTGCTTAGAACACTCTGATGGTTTCCCATGGCACTTGGAATAAAATGCAAACCCCACCTGACTTACAAAATCCTATATAATCTGGTACCACTCTGCCCTTTGTTCAGTAGGCTATGGCTGCAAGCTCATTTCTGGCCCAGAACCTTTACCTTAACCATTCCCTTGACTGGCCTATGACTCTTGTCTTCCCCAACACCACCCTCTAGTGAGTCACTCCTTGTGGTATTTCAGATGTAGGCTTAAATTTAAACTCGAGACCCCCGACCACCAAAGTAACCATTCAATAACCCTCACTATTTATTTTTATAGCACCCTATTTATTTTTATAGCACCTACTGTTATTTTCTTGTTTCCTTGTTTGTCTGTCTTCCTGGAAGAATGTGGTTCCATCAGAGCAGGGACCTAGTCTGTTTTATTGGTCATTGGTTTTACACAGAGGGCATTCACCAAATGTTTCTATCCCTGACCCACTGGGGGAGTTAGGGTGAGTCCTGCCCCAGGCTCTCCCTGAAGCCTAGCTGGCTGGCTGAGGAGTAATCCTAGCTCTTTGGATGATTGCTAGGCCACGAGACCCACCCTAGGATGCAGGCATCTGAATTAGGAGGAGCTGGCCTGCATTCTGGGATCCTAACTCTTGTTACCTCCCCACCAGCACTGCCCCCTGACCAGGGCTGATAGCTATCTGTCACAAGGCTGCAGACCAGCCACGCAAGCTTTGCTCTCTTTCGGGCTGTCTGTCTTGGTGATGCTTAGATGTTAACACTCACTGAGTGCTCACATGATGACACGGCGCTAAGCACCTTCCACAAGCATCTGTTGACCCCTCACAGCTCTGAGGCGGTATTATCATCCCTATTCTACAGATGAGGAAACAGAGGCTCAAAGGGGTCCTGGAAGCCAGGCAGTCTGAGACCAGAGCCACTCTTTCTGTCCCTGTTCCACTCTGCCCTAAGGCTTGCTTCCAGTTCCCAGGATACTGTAAGGCTGGGCAACAGGGTCAAAATGGAGCTGATGAGTGTTAATGGCAAATAATGAACTCTACTGTGCATGCTTGCAACAGACTTTATATATAGACTTTAACTGTAAAAGATAATGACTAAAGAAGAGTATTTGGGCTCATGTTCGCTTATTTATAAAACTCGAAACTGATTGTTTAAATCACACACCTCTTTAAAAGCAAAATGGCTTTAACCACCACATTTTGAATTTAAACAAACACCAGGCTGCAAACACATTAGCAATCAGAATGCGATTACCGGAAAAATGCTGTTAAAGTGGAAAACACTGGAATTTTGGCAGTAATCTTAGACTGAAAGGGCCTTTCTGAGTAAGTCACAGAAGAGTCATCTACAAGATAACTTCTTTAAGGCCACAAGTCTGTGCTCATGATGTTTTTCTCCCAGAATAACAAAGTTCAGTGGCCTAAATTTTGAAATAAAAACTGGAAACTTAGATAGATGTTAATAAAGCAAGTCCTCCTAAAATCAATTTACCTATGACACATATTATTTAATCACAGAACTAATTGGAAAGAAGAAATAAAGAATTTACCTCAGGCAACCTGTCGTGTTACGCAGAACTAGTGAAGTCTGAAATTTAATTTTATGATCATCATCAAAAGAAGAGTTATTCCATCCAGAATGTGGAACGATCACAGTGTTTGTTAAGGTTGAGAGAGCATCTCGAATGATTGTCATTTTTACAGCATCACATGAGGATAAATTCCAAAGAACTCCTAAAAAAGGAGATTTAAAAGATCAAATAGTTAGAGATCCTGTGGCTTTAGAAATAAAATAAACATATTAGCTCTAAATAATATGAAGTCAGTCTGTTCCAAACCTAATCTATGGCCTGTATTTGCAACCAGGTTGGGGAGAGACCTCTAATGAGTTTTGAGTGAATATATGAGCCTCCGACAGCATATTACAAATTCTTAATATTCACCCTCTTGGATTTTAGAGCCTCTGTATCTATCAGGCAAGGTGACTGTGGATTTTGCAAAGCAAATTAGTTACTCTGTAAAGGGAGAGGGGCATAATCCAAGCAAGGGTCTTGAATATAATGCATCTGTGATTTTTATAAAACTGCTATTCATTGCATTGTATTTTACATTTAATGGCTGTGTGACAAACCATTTTTAGAATTTAGTACTTTGAAAAATATTTTTTTCTTGAAAGACTGGCATGTTTTTCTTCATCTGCTTCCTTTTCTTACTTTTGCTATCAGGAAGCTCAAGCTTCAATAAAGCACTTGCCATAACTTTCCTGGCACGGACGTTTGTTATATTTGCTTCATCCACCTTACTTAGATAAGGTTTAAACACTTCTATATCAATTTTAAGAGTTTTATTATCCTGTGCTTTAGAGATACACGTTACTGTCATTCCTTTTTGGAGATAGGTGAAACTAACAATAAATTAAGAAGGGCCTGTATTGTAATTCATATCAAGATTTCAGGATAACAGATCCTAAATGGAGCTTATTAGAGTTCTATTTAATGATATTAGAGGGCCTTAATCTTTGCATCAAGTATGAGGTAGCTTAAATTATTATTATAGCACAGGTTTTCCAATAATTGCTCTCATAGACATTGGAGCGAATTTGAGATGATACCTACCCTAATGTCATTTTCACATCAGTGCATCTTCCTGAGTAAGAGGAAAGTAGGTGGAGAAGAGATGGTGCAGCTGGTTTTCTTTGCATTCAAGTTCCCCAGAGCCCTCCACTCCTGACATATCCCTGGCAAGTTGCTCGAGTCTGTACAGTGCTTTCACAACTACCAACACACAAAAATGTTTGTGGCCTTGCAGAGAGGGAGGGGTGGCAAAATCTGCCTATGTCCACGAGAGTATGTCAGGCCTGTGAACATGACTGATCAAGAGCGTGGCCCAGAGACAAGACCGAGCACTGCTGCTTCAGCTGTCATGGCCCAAGAAGCCAGCCTGGACACTGCCTGCTCAGCCTTCTCTGGGTGCCCCTGTAAAGGAGGTGGTATGGGGAGGAAGACAGGAACCCCCTTCCTTTGTGGAGGAAGGGGAGGTAGAAGCCAAGGGCTAGAAGTGAAGAGAGTGAAACAATCCTCTGACTCTAAACTGCATGAGGACTGCCCCTTCCCAGGTCTGTCCAGTGGAGGGAATGGTCGGACTGGAACCTGATGCTTGTGCTCTGGCCTCCTCTTGTGTTCTGCTCTGGACCTGTGCCCATTACTTTCCTCTTTCACTTGGCTTTGACTTCTGGATCTTGCTGATTTGGTTTCCCTTGTTCCCCAAGGACTTTTGCCCCTTTTCTACTCCTATTCCACCATAACTGCAGCCTTCAGGACACAGAATGGGAGGGAGACTTAAGACAGTTCTAAATCAGGCAAGTAAAGACCCTGCTTTACCTCTGAAAGCTTGTTCTGTTCTTCTTTTCTTCTGTTCATGACAGACCTTTGCTTATATAATTATGTTGGGGTACACAAAAACTAGGGTCCTGGTTAGAAGGCAGCACACATTATGGGTACTTATGAAAAGAACTTAAATTCTACAGTTGGAGCTATTTCTCCACGGATTCTTAGAAAATTGGCTATGCTTCTATATAAAGTGCTTTTGGGCAATGGTTTTAAACTGTGCTCCCTGGATCCTGGGGGTTTTGCTGGCCTCCTGTAGCGGCAGCCACGTGGGAGTTGGGGAAGTAATGGTCCTAAGGCTCCGGATCCCCACCCCAATTGACTCAGAGCAGCTTCATATTATCTATGCTCCGTTTTGGGCTTCATTGTGTTTCTGCTTCAAATCTAAAAGACATTTCATAAGCCTGATGACCACAGAAGGGACCCGGGAGCTAAGGATGAGAAACACTTTTTCTGGCAGTCTGTCCTAACCAAATAACAGGGCAAGGGAGTGAAAACAGAAGACAGAGTTGGGTCAAGGCATAGCAGGGCAGGACAACAGACTCTGTCACTAACAGGGGCTTTAACATTTCCTGCTAGGGAGGCCAACCATAGCCACCCTGGGCCCTGATGGGGCCTCCAGGAGCATGAGCCAGCTACAGTGGCAGCATGCGGCCCAGAAGCCATCAGTGGGAAAAGGGTGATTCCCTAACCTCCCCTGCGGACAGTTTCATAACATGTGATTCCTAATGCTATTGGCACAAATTTTCTGTCACAGCTTTCGAATTCCTCAGTGCATGGTGGAGAGCTGCATTTTTCAGTAAGATATTTTCAACTTCACAGAATAAATGTATTCCAGTAAAGTCAGCTGTTTATGGAAAGTCTCTCATACTATAATACTGGATATATATACAGAAAATTAAACAAGCTGTGTCACAAACTTCAGGTGAAAACATGACTAAGAAGAGTGGTTCTTCAGCATATTGGATCCTGGAGGTGATGCCTAGAAATTATCTGATTGCTTTCAGAAAAACCCGTTTTTCTGTTGTTTCTGTCTCTACTCCCAGCTACTTCTAACACCTACTTCTGGCAAGAGGATATTTCTCTGATTTGAGAATTTCCCTGATTTTCATGCTGGTGGTAGAATTTTGTCCTGCTCTTTCTTTTTCTTCCCAGGCATTCAGAATGACTGATGGAGCTGTATGTCACTCTACAGCTTAGTATTAGCCAGTATATATACTTGGGATTGGACATAGCATAAACATTCCTAAATCAATACAAAGAATGGTAGCATCACCATTTACCATGGCTTTACTCTGTGCTAGGCATTGTGTGCCTTACATATAATACCTTAAAGAGCCAAGTTGTCCCAAATTAATTAACTTTCCTTTTTAAATATTTTTATAGGTTTGAAATTCTACATGTTGATTAAAAAAAAAGATGAACATTTATATGCTGAAATTTAATTTTAATTTCATTAAGCAAGTATTATATAATGAGGAAGAAATACCCTATTATTATCCATCCTTTTATATGTATGTTGTGTGACACAAATGCAGGACACATAGTAGGTGGTCAAAAATATTTGTGACAGATCCATTTTTATATCTTGTATTTGTTTTTAGATTTCTCTTTTATTTCCTGCCTATCGGACTTAGCTTATAAGTATTATTATTATTACCTAGCCTTTGTGCCTTTTTGTAAAACTGAGTATTCAGGGGTGTCTTTAAAATTTGCAACTGGGGGAGAGGATCTCTAACAAAGTTTGTCAGCATACTTTTGCCTGCCTTTCACATTGAGACCTAAATAGATGGGTGCTGAAACCACCATCTTAGTTATGGGGATAGGAGAATCCAGTTGCCATTCTATCTCCCAGAATCAGAAAAGTCACACCAACATGCCAGAATCCCCATCCCTCAAAGTGCAAAATAGAAAGGAACAGTGCTGACAAATTATAAAACATAAAGACGTTAAAAAATATGTTCCCCTTCAGTAGACAGGCTGACTCTGCTATCTTTCAGTCAACTAAAATGACTTATGGATCATAACAGTAGCCTACCATAGAAATTCAGGCTTCCATTTCTGCAACTTCCAAAAAAAAAAAAAAAAAAAAAAGTTCACAGTTATTCTTAACCAGAAAAAAGGAAAGGTTCTATTTTTGCTAAGTATGTGGTGTTCAAGGGACCCACAAAAAGGCAGCTTTATCACCCTGCATTGTGTGTTATATTATCCCTCTAATCCTGCACTTCACAATGTAACACAAAGCTGCAGCCTTCGGTATGGATTTAACTCGCCATTCTGAGCAGCAAAGCAAGTCTCAAGGCGCTGCTTTTTCTTCCTCAGTTTCTATTCCAAAACTAAGGTTATATAAAGCCAAAACAACCAGTTCTAGTCAACAAATAATGGATGAAAAAGATTTAATTAAACTTAAAAGCCTTAAATATGAAATGATTAATTTGGCTTTTTTGCTCAAAGTAAAAAGCACCTCTCTTAAGACCGGCTAATAACACCTGTGTGTGCTCGACCTCACTAAAACAGTGTTCTCTCTACTTTGTCTAGGGCTTCATTTAATGGGTCAGGAAGAATCTTGCTAGGGCAGTAAATAATGAATAGAGAATATACCAAGTCCCAGATGTAGTAAGACTGATGAGAAAATGAAGAGCTGTAGGATTAACCTTCTCCATCAACATGACAAACCTCTAACTCCAACATCCTAATGCAAAATTTGCTTCAAAAACATTTATTGCTATATTCCATTATCTCCTGGTTCCCAATGGGAAAGTTAAAAATAAACTAGAATTTGGTTTAGGAAGCTTGAGGTTTTATTTAATTTAAAGCAATTAGCTATTTGTTGTGAGGACTAAGAATATAAATATACAAACTAATTTAGAAAATATTAGGGAGTTTCATGCATATTATTGTAGAAAATGCTGCTTATTCTCTGTCACAGGAACAAGTACATATAATTATGAGTAACCAATAATCACAATGAAATACTGCCATGAGAGATGAAAGTTCATTTTCCCCATAAAGAATGAATAAAGTAATTAAAATACCATTTCACATAAATCCTACACTGCACAATTTTGAAAGAGCTCACATTTAAAACTAGCTTTATAGCTATTCTAATGGCCAACTGATAATTTTATAGTCGAATTAGAAGCTGATTTTACTGATTAATTAAAATAATAGCAACTATTTGAAAAATGCACTTCTTAAAGGATATTAAAAAACAACCAACAACATTTGGAAAATGCAATTTCTCTGGTGGCGGATACGCAAGGCAGCCTACTCAACTGTTTTTCTTTTTGATGTGAAAGACAATCTTAAACCATTCATTTTGAGACAGCAGTCAATTTATGCCATGTTTC
Source organism: Colobus angolensis palliatus (assembly GCF_000951035.1). NCBI lineage: Eukaryota > Metazoa > Chordata > Mammalia > Primates > Cercopithecidae > Colobus > Colobus angolensis. The sequence continues at coordinate 115,599 of NW_012116177.1, forward strand.
CTAATTATATTTTAAAAAGCCCAAGTGTTTGTAGACATAGTCAAAAGAAAAAAAGCAACAGCTAAAAAGGTGCCAGTGTGCTTCAAACATCATCACTGGACAGGCCCCTGCATTTTCCTTCTTGAGTGAACCTTGCTCTGAGTGCTCTGGTTTCAGTTGTGCTCCTTCACAACACGTTCATGAGGGAGGCAGGTAAAACTACCCAGGCTCAGGGTGTGAGGAATCGTCAAGGAGATAACAGATGCTAAGGTCTTGTGCACACTCAACCCCCACTCCGTTCCCAGTACAAAGCAAGTATCATGACCAGTGGCTAATGGGACTGTGCATTCCCAATGAAGCTCTCTGGGGGAACACTGACCCGTATGTATTCCTCCCCACCGCCCGCCCCAGCTCCTGGCAATTCTGCATCTATGGGCTCACTGAAACAGACTGGTGTCATAAATAACCACCCTGCAAACATTCTTGAAAAATGGGGGTAGAAATATTAGATTAATAGCACAAACATTATAATATCAGGGTTGCAGATTTTATCAGGGCCCCTGCCTGCTTCTCCTAGCACATGCCTCCATTATCATTCCCTATATAGTCTCTGGTTGAAACACTCAGGATCTAGCAACACACATCTTCATTTCTTCTCTATACAGCTGCCATTGAAGTTCTCCCCTTAGCCCAACGGGTTTTTATAAACTTCTGTGGCTTTTTCTTGGGAAAAGAGTAATGCCAAGATGCTATGGGGCCTACATCCTGCTACGATATGGCTTCCCGCAAGCCTTAAAGTTACACACCTTGCACCTTTGAGATTTACGTTACCTCTACCCAAACGCAGTATAGACCTGTGCTGCCCCATATGGTGGCCATCAGTCACATGTGGCTACTTGAAATATGGCTAGTCCAAACTGAGATTCACTGTTAAGTAAAAAATAGATTATGAAGACTGGGTACGAAGAAGTGAATGCAAAACATCTCAATAATAATTTTTATATTTCTTAGAAGTTGAAATACTTTGAAACTATTAGGCCAAATAAAATATGTTATTAAAATAGATTTCCCATGGCTGCTAGAAAACATAGAAAATATGCAGCTCATATTATTCTCCTATTGAACAGTGCTGGCAGAGATGCTTGCTTGCTTCACGCCAGACTCCAAGGGAGACACACAGGGGAGCTGTCTGTTCTCAGGGGGGCCTTACCACAAACAGTTACACCACCAGGCAGTTGTGACGAAGGGCAAGAAGAGCAACAAGTATGGCTTGAATATCCCGTGTGCCAGGCGCTAAACACACATCATCACAAAAACACCAAGCAGCAGGTAATGTGTTATCGCTGGCGACACTGAGGTTTGACAGTGGTGATGTGCCTGGAGCCACAGAGCTGGAAGGAAACAAGTCGACCTGGCTCCAAAGCTCACGCTCATTCGAGACCATGCCACTTCTCCCTGGATGTTTTTCAAAGTGTGTGAACTTCTGTTTGACAGGAGAATGGAAGACCACATTTGAGTTGGAGTGTCAAGGACAGAGGCCAGAAAGAAGCAGGTTTGGGGTGCAGAGCTCTTTAGGCCAACTATAGCCTGGGAGATGAGCAGAAGGGGCGACGGAGCTGGCTGGCAGGTCACAGGAGCTACTGATTTGGACAGGCAGGTGGGAAAACCTGAACTGCAGGCACAGGTGTTATCCCAGGGAAGGGGGTGAGGCCGATGGGCCAGGAGGGGCAGAGCCTATTTCACAGGACAGGATGGAGGAGGGAGGTGATGAGGAGCTGAAGGAGTGAGGAGGCCAAAAGGGAAGGGAAGTGCCTGTAGTGAGAATTTGGAGCCAGATGCAAACTGAGGGTGACGTCACAGGTAAGCCAGCAGTTTGAATTATGTGTGAAAATATGGTGCTGTTAACAGAAATGAGGAAGTCAAGGGGGTGGTGGGGAGAACCAGTGCCATAAAAATGTCTGCTGGGCTAATCAATTGCCCAAGCTTTCTAACAGGGCTGAAGGCTGTCAACAAATTATGAAATCTAAGTGAAACTGAAATAATGGGAAAACAATTATTGAGACAGGGATAAAACTACTGTCCTCAGTTATAGAAAAATACCTTTTTCTGGATAAATTCTGAGCAAAACAAGTCGTGGTGGTACATAGCCATTCCCAGCATTTCTAAGATGCCACTCTCTGAGCAGAGTTCCTGAAACCTGTGCAGTGATCCCTCCATGCAGTGAGGCTCCTGGTCTACAGACGTGGCTTGAGGCTTTCTCCTTCCTGCCCCGAAGCATGAGAGACTGACTGCTGCACTCCCTGCTGGCTAGCACAGAGCACTGCAGGTGGTGGACAGGCCTGCCTTACTCACCTCAGTGTTCCCTGGGATTTCCTGCACAGCAGATGCATAATCCTCATGGGGCATGGGGAAGCTCACCAGGGCCAGCTGTGCTCGGAACATCACCATCTCAGCTTTCGGGGCAGTGGGAAGTGGATGTTCAGATGGTCTGAGGGCAAGATGCTTCCTAGGAGGGAGCTGTGTGGAAGTAAGCACCTGGGCTGGCCACAGAGGCTGCACACATGGGCCCCAGCCTGTATATTCCATTTGAAGGTGATTGTTCCTGCTGTTGAAATTTGCCCCTAGCTGGGACAAGATAGATCTTTAGTGCCTTTAGAGAATATAAGGGTTAGCCCGAGTTTCTGTGATTTTGCAGGCATAAAGGTGGATCACAGCACCTTTGAAAAGATCTATCAATTTTTAGAGATCTATTTACAGAATCATATTTGCATTTTAACGTATTCTTCTTTATTCTAATTTTACCACTTCATGGGTATGCTTTGAGGATTAATGACGTAATGCAGTTATACAGTTCTATGTTCCCTGGAAAGGCATTTCTACAGAAAATAAATAAGCTTACAATTCAGAAATGCTGACTGAGAATTGCCCATATGGGACAAAAAGAGTGGTTCCTTCTGTTGGAGCAGAGCTAATAAAAGGGAACAGGCCACATGAAAGGAAATTAGAGGATCCCTCTGGGGCAGAAACGGCAGTGGGAGCAGTGGCCCTGGCCACCCTTGTTCTGCAGGTTATTTCAGTGTGACACAGAATTAAGTCATTTACACTGTCACAGTTACACTCTCATAGAGATCTGCCCAAGAAACTGTCACTGAAGTCATATATTCCACAGCTGACCTACATGTTCCAGGAACACACTTGCTCATTTGTAACTGCACTATTCAACACCCAGTTGTCTGGTGCTGGCAGAAGCTTAGAGACAAAGATGCCTCCAGCTGTAAGCTACAGAGCATCACACTCAGAAACCGCAAAGCATTTGCAGGACCTGGTCTGGGATCTCCAAATTTCCACCTTCCTTGCATTTATAGGCCATCTAGTCAACTGAGGGAGCATGTCATAACAGGGTCTCTCTCGTGCTGAGAAGTTCCACTCTGATTGATGTCTGAATACTCAAGTCTTATTAGTAACCTTCTGAGACTCCCTACTTGACTGCCTCCTTGTGCCTGGCACTCGGAAGCCTACACTCAAAATATAGGGTCATATTCCACTTACAGAGTTGAATCTTTTCATACTCAAAACTATAAATCTTGAATTACAAGACCTAAAAATCACATTTCATAGGTTTCCTAAGCAAACTGAAGCTTTACTTGATCCCTAGTTTGATATTATAGTGCTAGTGACGAAATTCAGGGGTATTTCTCTATGGTCCCGGATAAAATGCAGAGAGTAAAGTTTACTGTGGGGCTTTTTTCTTCTCCCTTTTTGGTGGTAATCTTAAAGAACAAAGGAAATAACATTTGTACCCTCCAGATTCAGCTCCTGTTCAGCCCTTTTCAGTGGCCAGGGTAGGCAGGGGAAGGGTCAGGGAAGAAACACCTCCAGCCTGGACATCAGGAACTCAGCCTGGAGACTTGCCTGCTCAGCCTTCCTGAACTTCAATTTCTAATCTGTAATAACGGGAAGATAGATTTCTTTAGGGTTCTTTCCAGTTCAAAGTTCTCTACCAATTGAGAATTGGTCTATTTATAATAGACGTTTTTTGTCTTCTTAGCAATTAAACTTTTAAAAATTTGTCATTTCTCATTACACATTTTCAGGGTTTGAAATGTTCAGTAAATAAGGGAATCTGTTTCTGTTGTTATTGTTTTATTTATTTTTTTGAGAGAGAGTCTCTGTTGCCCAGGCTGGAGGGCAGTGGCACGATGTCGACTCACTGGAACCTCTGCCTTTCAGGTTCAAGCAATTCTCCTGCCTCAGCCTCAGACTCTCTAGTAGCTGGATTACAGGCGTGTGCCACCACACCTGGCTAATTTTTGTATTTTTAGTAGAGATTGGGTTTCGCCATGTTGACCTGGCTGGTCTCAAACTCCTGACCTCAAGTGATTTGCCTTCCTCAGCCTCCCAAAGTGTGGGGATTACAGGTGTGTGCCACCACGCCCAGCTATGTTTTATAAAGTGGACCAAGTGATATGGATCCTTACTGATTTGGGCTGGGAATTGGGAGGAGATGTTGCTAGATTTCTAAAAATGACCCATACAGCTTCTAACAGCCCTAGTGGTCCATTACAGTAGGATAGAAAGTAACAGACTGACTCCTCTCTGGATCAGAGAATAAATGACCTGTTGTGAAGGCATTTATTAACTAGGCTAAGGGGACATGCTTTGTAAACTGTTTTCATCCTGTAATGGCAAGTAACTGTCCAAAAGGCATGTCCACTAAGCTCCTGCTTTTTATAGCACATAAGACTAATTCTTGCCAGACTATTCTGCCCTTTGTTAAACCTTAGCCTGGCCCATCTACCCTTCCTTAGTTACAACTATTATTTTCTTATTAATTTATCATCAAATTAGAAATATGGAGCTAATGATCAGGAAAACAATACGCTTCATTTCATATTCTGCAGTGTCTGGAATCCATTGCTGGCATCCAAACATTTCACAACAAACAGTGGAAATATTTTACTTTGCTATATGGATGAATAATCACTAGCTAAACTGGAAGAAATGTACATGTAGCAGTCATACGAACAAAGTCTATTATTACTGAAGAACAAAGGCTACTTTCTGATATTTAAGAGGGTAATAGAAGTGTGACGGTTTGGGACATCTGGTATGCACATTAAAAAGCAGGCCTCCAGATTCTGTGCAATATCTTCAATGTCTATAGTTTCAAAAAATGATGTTTTCAGGATGTGCAATAACTTGAAACTCCTATTTCCTAGCTTAGAAACACTATTTAATTATCTTGAACAAATGAGTTCAACATATCATTCTTAGTGACAAGATGTTCCCATCTTCCCTCCATACTTTGTGGCCCAGTAGACATTCATTTTATAACCAAACTGGGGAACAACTATACTTCATCCAGCTTTCAAGTTTAAGTACAACAACAGCAAAAAATACCTTTGGAATAAAAGAAAAATTACCCTAAGCACTCACATATATCAGCACTTAACGAAAAGCTCATTAGGTTTCAACCTGGAAAATGTTCAACGCAATGAAGAAAACACAAGAATCATGTTACATATTAGAGAACCATTTTAATTAACAACGACAGTCATACTGTCTTGGGAAAATACATTTGAAGAAAAGTCCTTTTTCCCCTCTAAAAATAAAGATGTGGCCAAAAATATAGGCCCTGGGCAGTTATTGTGTTTAAAGCAAAGGCAAGGCATCTTTATAAAAAACAGCTAAAATTTCTCCACTTAAGTACAGTAAAAACTGCCAAACTGAAACAAAGGGAACTAGAAAAAAAAGACTGGATTAATAACTGGGTTGAATTACTTAATACTAAGAATAAAAAATTTCTAGTTTCAAGGGGATAGCAGTTTCTTCAAATTATATAATATTTGGAACACAATGGTTCACTGCACTTTAACATTTCATGATCCTAAGTTGACTATAATTTTCACTTAGGAATGCATAGACCCTACCCACAAAGGCCAAGCACCGTGCAAGGCTGGCCATGGTATTTGTGAATGATATTAGCAGAACACTAAAATCTAAGGCTAATGTTCTGTTTTCAAAGGGGACTTTATAGGAAATGGTCACCTGATGGGGAATGCTGGGTGACATGGTCACACAGCACCTTGCAGCCTGAGTTTGGAGCAGATGTGCTTTAGTGACGGTTCAGATTGGGGGCTTACTTCCTTGGTTAGGAGTGCTGGTGGCTGGATCTAGGGTGGAACTGGTCTTTTTGTAGGGCCATTCCTATGCAAAAATGACCTCCTGAGTGTTTGTATTTTTTGCCTTTTCAAGTTATATAAGATGTCTTCTTGCTGCTTTCTGGATAACCTTGTTGTCCAGCCTTAAACCCACCAGGTAATGAGCTTCCTGTCCTGTGGGTTCATGCGCGTGACTGCGACTACTTTGTATGGAATCTGTACAGGAGATTCAAGCACTGGATGGTTTACTGAACAAAATGAGTTCTGAGGTCTCCCCCAACCCTGTGATTCTATAATTAAAGACGGCTTGAGCATTTGATGTGAGGAACACTTAATGAGAGAAGAAAGAAGAGTTCAAGGATCTCTTGATGTTTCCATGCTTTAAAATGTATCAAGGATCAATCACCCTTAAAATATTACTGAACATCAGTTAAGGTTAGTACCACTAAATTGTAGGACTGGAAAATGTGAGCAATTTTGCTGTCTCTATAAAGCTTAGACTATAAATACATGTATACACACACAAAAAGCAACGATGCTAGATTTATATTGTGACTTGTTTCATATTAGTTAGACAATGTTTAGGTATAAATCAAACACAGCTGCCATTTGGCTTTTTGAACTGGAAACTCATTTCTGAAGTCTTTTGGTCCAACATACTTTACTTATGGCAACTGCGTGAAGTGTTTGCCCACTGACCACTCTCATTTCAATGTTTTGAAGAAAACATTTGATAATCAGACCACATGTCAAAATAAATGATTAGTGGTAAAAGTATATAGTTACAAAGCAATTCTTAATGTCTCCTACTCTATAAGTATGGCAAAAAAATTGTTTCTTATGGCCTAAAAGCTACTGGCAGATATTTTCAAGAGAAATATCAGAGGTACTTCTTAGTTTTACATTAGAAGTGATATGATCTATTAGGAAAATAGTTCTTTTTGAATTAGAAAACACTTATATCCTCTTTTCAAGGCCAAGGTCCATGTCTTAAAAGATCTCATGTTCTCAATAAAATAAGGAGGAAAGCATCTAAATTAGCACTCAATTCCAGAGTGTGCTCCAGGTAACCTAGTACATAAAAGTCCTTGGTAGTAAAGTTGGGCTCTACTTAAAGTAAATTTGACTTATTTTTAAATGTAAAGAAAAAAAGAGCACACAATCATGTACTTTGCTTCCTGTTTAACACTAAACCTTACAAATTCCCTGAGCTCAGCTCAGGAAAGGCACTGTAATAGTCTCTCCCAAGGAAAAACCTCAAACAGAAATTCAGAAAAGACTCATTCCCCCTTTATAAGAGGACAGAAGAGCAGGAAAAAGCTTCACATTAAGGATGTAAGGATCAAGTCATGATGAATCTGGCTAGTTAAATTTGAGGAGAAGCTATGTTTTCCATGTCATTTGTCCCTGGATCGCCACTGCTGTCTCAGGGAGCAGCGCACACAGTTGTCTGCAGCCCTCCTGGCTGCATGGTATTACTATGGGAAGACAACTGGACATGACACAGGAAGTTCAAAGTGATGGAAAGAGAGACATCAGACAAAGCAGGAAAGCACTCATGTACTACAGATGATTCTGTCTCCTCTACGCCTCCCTAACAGGCGGCTCAGGGTAAATTTGTGGGCATAATCACGGTGACTGTGTTGACTTCTAGGATGAACATAGCTACATTTCAATTTTTTAAAAATTCTGTTTAGCTTGCTCTAATTTTCATTTTATAGCTACATGTACATGTTAGCAAAAATAATTTGTTTTTTGGTGAGATGCCCCAAAAGCATTTTAGAAAGTGGGAGTATTAATTTAGAAGCACTGAAGAATTAATATTCAAAATACATTAAGGCAGATAGTCCATTCCAGAGTTATGATTATTTGTAAAGTATATTCTACGTTTGGTATTTTGAGTACAAGGGAATATTAATGTTGTATTTTGAACATTAATATCTTATGAGAAAGTTGATTCCCCTTAAATATTGGATGCACGATGGTTTATTCATTCCCAAGGGTTACAGAAACTACAACTCTGATTTCATACTGGAAACCTGGGGGAGAACGAAATTAATTGTGAAGAAACGTTGTTTTAAAATTTTAAATTAAATATCTCAAGCATGAAAAAAGGCAAAGAAAATATAAAACAAACACCCAGGTATGCTAGCTTTATCAAATATTAACATTTTGTCTTATGTATTTCAGAGTTCTCTAAAGAAATAGAGCTGGAATACAACCCGCAGTCCCATTTTCCTCCTTCCTCTTCACAGAGGTAACCTCTATCCTGAATCTATTTTTATTATTCCAATTAGAAATTTTAATTTTATTGCATGTGCATATATCTATATCAATCTACATATTTAAAAACTTTATTCAAATTGTATTGCTCTGTAGTTATCATTCTGCAAGTATTTCTAAAGCTGTATGTATCTATGTTGTTACATACAGTCTAATGTGCTTATTTTAACTGCTGTATGTGGTTTTCTTGTGTGAGAGTACTGCTATTGATGTAACCATCCTTTTGCCAATGAATTCTTAGTATTTTCCCTGAATTATCTATTACAAACAATGCTGTCATCAATGTGTCCTCCTGCAGAACCATTCTTCCAGCTCAATCTCAAGTATCCTTGAATCCAGCCACTAACACTGCAACACCCAGGCGTTACTTACTCCTTCCTCCCTCTCTCTTACTCCCCACATCTGACCATCATGCCCAGACCATGAAATATTTCTGACTGTTCCATCCTACTCTTTCTTTTCATCAGTGAAATAGTTCAAGCTGTTATCGTTGAACTATTTGGTCTGTTCACAGGTCTCCCAGACTCTCCCACTTCATAGCAATCCTCTACCCTGCTGCCTGCTGGAAGGCATTTAAAGGCCTAAACTGGCCATGCCATACCCCAGTGTCCCCACTGCATGTGGGACACAACTAAGTTCCTTATAAAAATTCCCTAAATGGCCGGGTGCAGTGGCTCACGCCTGTAATCTCAGCACTTTGGGAGGCTGAGGCGGGCGGATCACCTGAGGTTAGGAGTTGGAGACCAGTCTGGCCAACATGGTGAGACTCCATCTCTACTAAAAATACAAAAATTAGCTGAGTGTGGTAGTACATGCGTGTAATCCTGGTTACTCAGGAGGCTGAGGCAAGAGAATTGCTTGAACCTGGGAGGCAGAGGTTGCAGTGAGCTGAGATCACA
>NW_012116177.1:125285-126957 GCF_000951035.1 Colobus angolensis palliatus
CTAGTTTTTGTATTTTTAGTAGAGACGGGGTTTCACCGTGATAGCCAGGATGGTCTCTATCTCCTGACCTTGTGATCCGCCCGTCTCGGCCTCCCAAAGTGCTGGGATTATAGGCTTGAGCCACCGCGCCCGGCCCCAGCTACTTATTTTTATTTTTTGTAGAGGTGGGATCTCCCTGTGTTGCCCAGGTTGGTCTTGGACTCCTGGCCTCAAGTGATCTTCTTGCCTCGGTCTCCCAAAGTGTTGGGATTACAGGTGTGAGCTACCACACTTGGCCCTTCACTAAGTTTTAATACGGCAGCCCCCTCTTGTTGGTAGCTCCAGAACTATATCCCATGCTGTTTCTGCGCTTGTAACTGGAAAGACCTCTGCCTCTCCAGCCAGTGCTTCCTAATCCTTTAGGCCAACTTTAGTTTCATGTCACCCAGGGAACTTTGCTACCCATCCTCTGTGCCCAATGCAACCTCTGTTGAGTGAGACTTGCCACATTTCCCTGACACTCACAAAACCACCTGTGTTCCTCACCAGTCTGAGGGTGACTTAAGCGCAGGCACTGGGTTTTATTCCTCTTTCTATCCCTGGGGCCTAGTAAAGTACGTGGGAATACAAACAGGCACTCAGACACCAGCTGAGCTAACATGAAAGACAGCCAATCCATTAAGTATATTTTATTCTCATAATAAAGGAGAGTCTGTCTATTTAAAACAACTAGATTTACTATGAAATACATAGTAAAAAATGTGGTATTTAGTCCTCCATGAAAAAGACATCTGTTAGCTGATATTTACAAATTATTAAGTACAGTAACTGATACTAATAGAGATGACCACATTGTAAACGGTTTCTGACTCATCAGACTAAATAATACTCAGCCGTCACAGTTGTGAGCACTATATATATCTTATTATCTACTACCTGGAACCTCCAACTCCTCCACAGTGCCACTATACAAGGGCACAGTCCAGTCTGTTTTCAACATTTCCTCTAGGACAAGATCACATTCTACACCTACCTGTAACAAGCTCCCTTACTTCTGCATCAATAGATTTTCTCAACAGTCGCAACAAGGCAGGTATCCCACCAACATTCTTCATTGCTATTTTATTTTCATCTGTAGACTTGCCAAAAACGAGGTTTCGAAGGGCACCACAAGCATTCTTCTGAACTTCCAAAACTCTGTGGTCCAAAAGGTCAACCAGATGCTTGATTCCCCCTAACCTACAAACCTAGAATGAAAAATACTAGGTATCAGGCCTAAGTAACATGCAATTAATCAGTGATCAAACAGAAGTCTGTTATGGAGAGATCACAGGATGTGGATATCTCCAAACCATTTCAAAGGTTACTTTTTATTCAAAATAAGACAACTTTTATAAATTCTAAGGAGAGGCCAGGCCCAGTGGCTCATGCCTGTAATCCCAGCACATTGGGAGGCCAAGGTGGGCGGGTCACTTGAGGTCAGGAGTTCAAGACCAGCCTGGCCAACATGATGAAACCCTGTCTCTACTAAAAATACAAAAAACTTAGCTGAGTGTCGAGGCACACGCCTGTAATCCCAGCTACTTGGAAGGCTGAGGCACAAGAATCACTTGAATCTGGGAGGTGGAGGTTGCAGTGAGCCAAGATTGTGCCACTGCACTCCAGTCTGGGCAACAGAGCAAGACTCTGTCTC
>NW_012116177.1:127007-182269 GCF_000951035.1 Colobus angolensis palliatus
TCATTCCTACTGACATAGTTCTCAAGATAAATTTACTCTTGGAAAAAAAAAAAAAAAAAAAAAAAATCTAAGGACACTCTCTTAGCTGCTACTTTTCCTGGGTTCACGGCTTAAAAAAGAGATAGGAGATCTAGGTGGTTTAATATTCATTGGCAGGCGGCACAGTCCTCCTCCAACCCTCAGAGCACACAACAAGAATTGTGCTTTCACTCCAGCAGGGCAATGTGCAAATATACAAACATAGCAAAGCTATATGCAGGGCTTGAGACAATATAGGAAATAATTTTTGACTTAAGTTATTTAGTTTCTAGAATGAGTTCTCTAGGCTACTCTCCTTAAATTTTCTTCCATTTGTCAATGCATTAGTACATTACTTGAGTATTTCTGGGCTTTATTTACTACATTCACTTTTAGGTCTGGAGCTGTATGCTGTTTTGCATATTAAAATGATGAAAAACACTTCAGTTTTATATAACACTATGGGTCAGAAGAAGATTTGAAACATTAAAGAATCTGTATGTTATATAGAATTATAGCCAATAACCAATAACTTGCGATGTTTCTATAAATACCAAAAAAACCCTGAAATAAAATATTCACATATGTTTAGCATTAGTGATGGTTATAATCCTCTATAACTTATTTATAGTTGGCACCAACCTGACTAGAATTCCATAAAACACATGAGCTCACTAGTTCAATGAATACTATAATTTTTACCTAGTAATTTTTTTTTTTTTTTTGATACAGAGTCTCGCTCCCAGGCTGGAGTGCGGTGGCTTGATTTCGGCTCACCACAACCTCTGTCTCCCAGGTTCAAGTGATTCTCCTGCCTTAGCTTTCTGAGCAGCTGGGATTACAGGCCATGCGCCACTATGTCCAGCTAATTTTTGTGTTTTTAGTAGAGATGCGGTTTCGCCATGTTGGCCAGGCTGGTCTCGAATTCCTGACCTCAGGTCATCTGCCAGCCTCTGTCTCCCAAAATGCTGGCATTACAGGCATGAGTCACTGTGCCCGGCCTAAAAAATATTGTTTAAATGCAAGTTAAATTGATTTTTGCTTCATGATTTTATAAATAAGCTAATGAAGTAGACATATGATTTGAAAATGCTGAAAGCACTCCAAGAAATATATTTATCCTAGTTTTTCCTGAGAGATGCTGAAATGCAGAGTTAAGTGAAAGAGTATCTGGTATCAAAATATCCCTTTAACAAGACTTTTGAATTACATTGGGTAATTTCTTAAATACAGAAGCACGTGGCTGTTAAATGCAAAGGCACTGTTTTCCCCAGTCATCCCAGGCACCGTGTCCTGTACCTCCATCTTCACTTTGTTGTCACCAAAGCACAGGTGCTGCAGGTAGGCCGCTGCATTTGCTTGAACAGATGGGAACTGGTGCTGAAGCATGTGAATGACCTCAGGCAACTCAGGATCACGCCAGGCAAACTCCCTACATGAGAAAAACATGGCTTCAGAAAGGAAGGCCCATCTTGTAAAAATACACTGAACAAAAACACTTGTTATGAGGGAAAAAAGCTCTGCTGAGATAAAAATGGGAAGTTACAAAAATCCTAAAAAATATGTACCTAAATAATTTTTTCCCCTGATGAACATATGCAGAAGCCTAGATGCTTACGATCTTAAAGAAATCATGACGCACAGATGCACAGAAAGAGATTCAGGAGAACAAAGAAAATTCTTAATGTAAGTAACTTTTCCACTCTAGTGCTCCTCCTCCTGGTTCTAATTTTATGTCTTTCTACCTATGTAAGAAATCTGCAGGTGCAAGGCACAGGTAAACACGTGCACTTTAGCGAAGTGAGATGTCATGCCTGAAGGGAGAGGAAGGGCTGGTGGTAACAGACAGAGCTGGCGTCAGCCTAGAAATCACAAACATTGTGTGCCTGAGGATTTTTAAGAAACAATGTTTATGGTTGCTCTTGAGTATAACACAGAAACACAGAAAACTATAAAAAAGAAAAAGTATTTGACCAGTCATCCTATATTCAGTATTACTGCTGACATTTCCTATTTTTCTATATATGTGTGCAAATGTGCACACATGTGTGGGTTTGGGATTTTTTCCGTAAAACTGGGTTATTATTAAATAGCAGTTAATATTTCATAAACCCCTATCCTGTGTCAGGCACTATTCCAGGCATTTTATATATATTTATTAATTTATCCTTACCGCAACCTTAAAGATGCGGATGTTGAGGCAGAAAGGCCATGTGACTGGCCACGTGGCTGTGAACAGTGGAGTGGTACTCTGCCTTCAGAGTTTGTGTCCTCCAACACTATGCTATACCATTTTTTTGGACAACGAATATATAATCATGCTATGTATACGTACTTTTATACTTTGCTTTTTTTCAGCTAACATCCATTTTCAGGATTTTCTAACGTCCAAATGACATTACGCCAATAAGATATTGGCATAGTGTTTGGAATTCTTGTTAAATGTAAGTCTGCTCTTTTATTATGTGAAGAGCGATTGTTAGAAAATGGCTTACAGAACAACAAATATACAGACTTTGATTACAGGAAAATGTTAGTTGTTTATTAAAAAAAGAATTCATACTGAGTAAACTTTTAAAATTATCTTTAAAATTAATGACCGAGTGATACTTCTCTTGCCTGGTTTTTGAAGCCTTAGAGTCTCTCTTGGTCTGGGAAGGCTCCATGTATTAACTTGTTAGACCACTGCAAAGGGGCTTGTCACCCCACACCTGTGTGCACACATGCATCCACACACACCCACCACACTCAGTGAATCCTTACTGTGCTACAGTGCTGGAGATACAAATACTGGATACGACATGATTCCATTGACAGGGTCTTCTAATGCCAAACTAAAAAGTTCCGTCTTAATACCAACAACAGGAGGAGTTATCCTTTATTGAGTTTACCTTTATCAGGCTTTGTGCCAAGAACTTTACATTCATTATCTCGTTTACCTTTACTGTTCCTCATGAGGTAAGCACTATTAAAATAACATTAGACACAGATAAGGAAATCAGGATTAGTAATTAGTGGTGGAGGTTAGTGAAACCCAGGTGGTCTATATGTGTGCCTACACATAAGGAATGAACGTTGTGAAGCAGGAGAGTGAGAGGATATGACATGGTCACATTTATACAGACGATAACTCTGGTGGCCAAGGAAAGAATGCCCTAGAATACAAAAAGATGGGTGTCATGCAGAGTATCCACTTTCCACACAGAAATCTACATAGCTGCTTGAAATGAAATAGACTTCTCTTTGATTTCTCTCTTTTCTTCATCTTCCCTCATGGAATCCATCAGCAAGTTCTGTTGACTATCTACAAAACATTTAACATATACCAAATCCATTCATTTTCTCCATTTTGCCCAGAGGAGTCTAACAGTTTCCTACACGTTCTCTCTGCTTCTAATATTATCCCCCCACCCCATCTGCACCCCCAATCCATTCTTTATACAGCAGCCAGATGATCTAAAAACTGAAGTCAGGTGTGAGATGGAGTTTCCGGCTTGGGGAACAGGTTGGATGATGACGTCATTAACAGACATTAAGAATATAGCCAATGCCAAGGAAGGCAAGATAACAGCATAAAAAGCACAGAATATGGAGTTAGATTGCCTGGGTTTCAGTCTTGGGTCCTTCAATTTCTGTGTGATTTTGAAAACCAATTAATTATTTGGAGCTTCAGTTTCCTCAACTGTAAAATAAGATCAATGAAACTAATATTTCAATCTTCACTGGTTGGTTGTAATGATTAAATGTGATGTTGAATACTAAAATATTTTACATATTTTTACTTCGGATACAGATGTTTTACTAATATTCATCGTCCCTAAAAAATGAGCTATTCCAAACAGATGAATTCCTAGTAACAAATAATTTTCCTTTTATATATTGAAACTATATCAATCATTTCTCATGAAAATCTGTCTAAAACCTATTATGTAAATCTCTGTTGTACTTAACAGAGTGCAAGAAGTATGATTTACTCTTTCTTTGATGACTCACAATCATTACAAATACACGTTTTTGTCCTCTTTAAATGGGACACTGAGGGTCAAGATTTCCTGACATCCCTGGGGCCAGACAGCCCCGAGGGTGGGCTCCTGCCAGAGCTGGGCAATTAGGCTTGCTTGGCTTCATCTCCAACCTTGATGTAAATTCAGTAGAAATTTACCCTGGAAAAACTGCTATCAATTTGTAGGCTGGCTGGCTGGCATCAATGCCTGCCAGGATTTGCTTCAGTAAAACCTAAGCTCAGACTTCTGTTTCTAGCCATGATAGAGTAACTCGTACTGGATTTTGCCCTCCCACTATAAACAATGATAAAAGTGAATTTAGCTAAATGTAGGAGAAAACTGTTTTTAGACCCTCGACAACAGGCAACACAAGAATATAATCCTTGAGAGGAGGGAAACATCGATGAGTCCCATGTTTACCTGGCTTTCTGCCGGGGGGCACTTTCTGGACCATGACACAGGAAGCTGAGGACAAGTAGTATGTGAGGGATTTAGTGAGCTGAGGCAGGGAGTGAGTGGAATTTGCAGGTGCTAAAGTGGTTATAATGTGCAAGGCAGAGTACTGAAGACAAGCAAGCTAAGCAGAGGTGATTCTCTGGGTTTGTGTGTGGACTATCTGCAAGTCCTCAGTTGTACCCTGAGCTGTAGGGCACATGCACAGGTCTGGTGGAGAGTGGCTGCTGCATGACTCAATGCTGAACAGGTACCAGTTGATGTGGACTCCCAGCCTAGTCAGAGCACAGACATCACTGAAAACCTTGGGAATTTAGTCAAGACTCCACAAAGGCCAAGTTTTAGGAGTAAGGACCATGTTCTAAGGTTTAAAAGAAATATGAACTAGACCTAACAATGAACAAAACCAATTTTGATGGGATTGAAAGGATCTACCAGTAATTTAGTTCTCTGCCACAATAAAACTCAGCATCCTAACAGGAGACAGCCTAATCCAGATTCTCTATAATGTATCATCTAGAACAGTCGGTATATAATTTAAAATGACTAAACATGAGAAGAATCAGAAACATATGACTTATAAATATGTAAAAAAGGAAACCAATAGAAACAGACCCAGAGACACCCCAGATGTTGAAATTATCAGAGGAAAAATTTTAAATGGTTATGTTAAATGTGTTCAAAGACTTAAAGCAAAAGATGTATATATGGAGTGAAGAGATGGAGAATCTCACAGGAACATGGACTATATAAAAGGAACCAAATTCAAGGATTAGAAATAAAAACAAATTTGCAAGGGCTTCACAATAGATTGTAGTCTATAGGACAAAGAAAACTAAATTTGAAGGCATCAATAAAAAATTTTGATTACAAGAATATAGGGAAAAAAGACTTAAAAAATGAAGACAGATTCAGTAATGTGTGAAATAATAAAGTGATCCTATGTGTTTAATTGGAGTCTTAGAAGGAGAGAAGAGAGTTTGGGGCAGAAAAGAAGCTTAAAGAATTAATCGTTGAAAACTCCCCAATTTTGACAAAAACATCAACCTACATTCCAAGAATCTCAGGGAACCCCAAGCAGGTTAAATGCAAAGAAAATTATATTTAGGTTCATCAGAATAAAACAGCTGAAAGCTAGAGAAAAATCTGAAAAGCAGCCAAAAAAAGATACATTACATAATGAGAAGAATACACATGATGTTTGCCTTATCAACAGAAACAACGGAGGTCTGAAGACAATGAATGACATCTTTTAAAGTACTGAAAGAAAAAAATCCACACCTGTAAATCCTGAACTGTATATCTAGCAAAAAAAATCCTTTAGAAAAAACAAGTGAAATATTTTCAGATAAACTGAAGCTGAGAGAATTTGTTACAAGCAGAAATGCAAGACAAGAAAGGTTAAAGGAAGTTCTTTCGGCCAAAGGGAAATGAGCTGAGATGGAAACGTGAATACACAGGAAATCTTTCATGTTACTCCTTTTAGAAGCATCATTGGTGTTATTAATAAATTTGGTTCCCAAGTAGATGACTATAAAAAAACTCATGGATTTCCTTTTATACAGTAAAGATCAATAAATTCCTCAGTCTTACAGAGAATTTTTCAGGGTAACCGTAATGTGGCATTAACAATAAAGGCTTACAAGTGAATAAAAATATTACTTCCAATTGCTATTTTCAAAACTAAAAATTAACAGCTGTCATGAGCTTTTAATTTTGGTTTAAATATTCAAACTTCAAAATCATCTGAATTCCAGTTTCAGCTAGAATAAATGCACCTACCAATATAATCACTTATTCACCTTACAAAATGCATTATCAGTAAAGTTTCACATAATCAAAGCTAGCCATAACAGTTTTATGCATTAGACTATGAAATTATCACACTATGAATAGCTGAGGTATATTATCATACATGAAGTCCTTGTTTATAGCGAATCAACTCATATTAGAGGTCAAAACTGAAGTCTTCAGGGACACATATTAAACTCAAAGCTCTCATCACACTTCACTGCCTTTCTAGGCGGCTATTATTTTCTCTTCAGGTCCAGTCAAGGGATGGTCTAAATTACCTACAATTCAAAAGCCTTTTGGAAATTTCTGCATCTATTTGGGTGTCTGAGGCCTTTGTCATTTTGAGGATTTGGAAAAACAAAATCAGTAAGAGTATTTCTGACAAGCTGTAGGTGTTATTAGACAAGTTATTATGACAAAAAGGTGGCAAATCAGGAATAGCAGAACCAAATGCATTTATAAAGCTTAAAGAATTTCAGGAATAAAAGTGAATAAGGGCAGTGGTTTTAGTGAAGCAGTGGATTTCCCACTCAACTTTAAAGTATCTTTAGTCATTTTGTTTTAATGACCAAAACCTCACTCATCATTTTAATTCACATTCATTAAAATAAGTTGGTAGGTTGCTAAAAATGAATTGATAATTACAACAATTTTCCAGTGAAGCAACTATTTGTGGGCGAACAGTGAATGAAATCTTGCATACACGCCTTAAAATAACACTAACGCTGCTTAAAATTTAGCAACAATTTCACTCTTTCAGAAATGAAAATTCCTTTAGTTTCAAAATATCTTTATTTCCTGAATATTTTAAATGGCTTTAAGGACAAGGTCAGTTTTTCAAAATCAATCAAGTATTAAATGACTCATATTATCTTAATAAAAAATGCCGTCTACAGGGCCAAACAAAATCAGGAGGAGGAAACGTCTACGATGTGCCAAATACTTTTTGCTTATTAGATAGAATTTCTTATAAAGACTATCTTCTCCTAAATGTCAGAAAGTTTTTTCAAAGAACCTGGTTAATAAAAGCATTATATATTGTTGACCACTATGATTCAAAACATATATAACACTGGTCTTTCTCTAGTTTGTAATAATCAAATCCATTTCTTGAAGCTGTTATCCAAGAAGTCGGTCAGGATAAGGGCAAAGGGAAAACTGATGCTTCAAAGCCTTGTTTAATTCTAAGAGGCTATTCCAGGTAGTTGTCTTGATGAAATACTTCAGTGATGAATGCTGCAGATATTCCCACGGATCTGTGCATTCTCTAACTTACTATTAAAGGATGGAAAGAAGGAAGCTATCTTTAAAATGAAATTAACCTCAATGACCTATATAGCTGGAATACAACTGGAAGTATTAATAGATATGGAATTAATGATAGTATAATAGACTTAGCAACTTAAAAAGAGTCAAAAGTGAGGAACTGGCTAACTCCTGCAATACTGTAGCCTTCTAGAGACTCCTAACTAGTACTCGCCTGGGGTCCTTCTGAATGCTGTCTATTGATGGGGATCTTGTGGTGCCATCATCAGCCGACACTACGTGCTGAAGCCTGTTATAATTGCACTCTTGCACTCGGTATTGTATAGGCCTGTAGGGCTCCGCGTAGGTAGCTGTTGTGTTCAGAGCATAATTATTTCTTTGGTATGTAAGGGTACTTCGTTGGCTGGATGTCCTTTGTAGATTTCCAATACCTACTAGAAAGTCAACATTTTGAAAAAGATTAGTATGTTCTCCATGAGATCACACTTTAATAAAAGGTAAAACATTTTTAATTTTAAGGATTATAGTTTTTGGCAATTATACAAATCGCACTTTTTTATTTTAAAATTCTACCTTATTAGTGCTAAAAAGGGTACTTAAGTTTTTAATGTACCTAAATATTTTGTTAATTTTATTAGCAAGAAAGAACAAAAGTGAAATTACAAATCTGCTTATATAATATGTTCATTGAGGTTCAGTAACAAAACTGAGAGAAACACAAGAATCTTAAAGACAGACAAAATACCAAAATTTATTAATTTCATTCTAGTGGTAAAAACAAGACTTCTTCAAATTTGTAAGTAATTAAAACTATCAAAATTTTAACACTTCATGTATACAGGTTACTTGTTTTATTCTACAGCAGTCCATCCTTACCTTTTGGTTTTGCTTTCCATGGCTTTAGTTACCTGTGGTCAATTGTTGTCCAAACATTTATCAAATGGAAAATTCCAGAAACAAGTAATTCATAAGTTTTAAATTGCACGCCATTCTTAATAACATGATGAAATCTGTGCCATTCGGCTGTGATCCCACTGGGATGTGAATAATCCCTTTGTCCAGTGTACCCATGCTATAGATGCTACTAGTCTGTTAGTCACTTAGCAGCTGTCTTGACTATTATATCTACTGTCTCAGTATTGCAGGGCTTGTGTTTAAACAACCCTTATTTTACTTAATTGTTCTATTTCATTATTTGTTATTCTTGCTAACTCTTACTGTGCCTGATTTATCAATTAAACTTTATCATATGAATGAATATATAGGAAAATATATAGTACATACAGGGTTCAGTACCATCTGCCATTTCAGGCATCCACTGATGGTCTTGGAACGTATTCCCCCTGGATACAGAGAGACTACCATACCTTTTATTTCTAGACCTGTGGATTGTAATAACACTGGAAAATCTACTTCACAAGAGGGAAAGAAGATTGATATATCAAATTATTCTACAGCTACTCCCCTAAATTATTGTATGATGCTATTATAAAGATACTATATACTGAATTTAAAATGACTTTCCTAATTATTGCAGTGGGTATCCCTCCAGTAACTGTATACATATCTTCTTGCAATTAAAAAGATTTTAAACAGTATCTATTTCTTAGTCTTATTAAAGGAATTCCTCAATTTACAGACATAAGGAAAAGCAAAATATTTTATTAACATCTATTAGAAATGGTACATTTTATTAGAAAATAAATCCCTCAGTGGATCAAACTGTCAGTTTCCTGCAAAGAACCAATTCAAATACAGTCTTCTCCGTTCTGGTGTTGAGATAGGTATTTCTCCTAGAGTTGTACCTTTGAGGGGTTATTATTGCTACCTAGGGTTCATTTGTAAGCATGTTAATGAATCTGATACCTCTTAAAAAAAAGAGTAGTGTTGAGACTCCATGAGCCAGCCGTGCAGCATGACCTGGCAGCTCACACCACCATGGGCTACAGCTTCTGCTCTACCAGCCTTGATGGTGTGGCATAAACATGAGGACTGGTGGTACAAGGGTGTGATGCTCCAGCTCCCTGCTTTTATAAATGTTGCTATTGAATCCTGCCCCAGTTTGAGTCCATCACAAGAGGTATCTATTTCACACTTTCCATTTAACTATTCAGAGAACATCCAACATTAAAAAAGGAGTAATGCCAAATACACTCGGGCTTCACGCTTGCTAAATCAAAGATGGCCAAGTAACTCAGTTATGGATTTTCTCCAAAAACTTATTTGGCAAAAGAATTACAAAGAAATATTCCAACAAGGCTTTCCTTTTGATATTGAATAGGCGTCCAACCTGGAGTCAGATTTACAGTTTTACAAACTTATTCCTGAACTAACAGTATAATCACTATGTTCATTGATTATATTGTACTAAGGTAAAAATATATCACCTACAAATAGGTACTAAATGAACCTGTTTTATTGCTTATTGATCTGCTGTCACAGCTGATTATCTGACAACCAAATGGACATCATGATTTCCTTCTAACAGGGAACCCAATCTCAATAAAACACTTCTACTGTGGAGCCTGTGAAATCAGGAAACCAGTAAACAGAACTGATGCCCACCTGAACCTGTACGATACAACGCCGTCTGCGATCCTTGGAGCTCCACAGTTCCATGGTTTGGGCTGCGGTACACTGGGCTGTAATAGGTCCTCCCCTCATATATAGGAGTAATGTGCAAGTCGGGAGACACGGCAGAACGAAGGTCTTGCCCAAGCTGACTGTGCTGACTAGCATAGGAACTCCGTAAGCCTAGAGGCACAAAAATTACATCATTAAGAACTGAGACAATCACAGTGAGGTTAAAAACATAAACCCTAATTAAAATCCTAACCCCTGTAATCCCAGCACTTTGGGAGGCAGAGGTGGGAGAATGGTTGAGCCCAGGAATTTGAGACAAGTCTGGGCAACAGAGTGAGACCCCATCTCTACAAAAAATAACTTTTTAAAAAATTAGTTGGGTATGGTGGTGTATGTCTGTGATCCCAGCTACTCAGGAGGCTGAGGCTGGAAGACTGCTTGAACCCAGAACGTCGAGGTTGCAGTGAGCCATGATCACACCACCGCACTCCAGCCTGGGTGACCAGGTGAGGCCCTGTCTCAAAATACATACATACATACATACATACGTAGATATATACTAAAAAAATCCTAACCAATAGGACCAAGTGTTAAGTGTAAACAGTAAAACTAGTAAGTTTTACCAAAGAGAAATGACACATGTGAAAAGGACTCCATATATATAATTTAAATACAACTTTCTCGGCTGGGCACGGTGGCTCATGCCTATAATCCCAGCACTTTGGGAGGCTGAGGAGGGTGGATCACAAGGTCAGGAGATTGAGACAATCTTGGCTAACATGGTGAAAACCCATCTCTATTAAAAATATCAAAAAAAAAAAAAAATTAGCCAGGCGTGGTGGCGGGCACCTGTAGTCCCAGCTACTTGGGAGGCTGAGGCAGGAGAATGGCGTGAACCTGGGAGGCGGAGCTTGCAGTGAGCCGAGATCCATCACTGCACTCCAGCCTGGGCGACAGAGCGAGACTCCATCTCAAAAACAAACAAACAAACAAAACACTTTCTCTTGGCAGCAAGATGAAAGGAGGTTTTCTAAGAAAAATAACAAAAAATTAAATGATTTGATACACTGAGATTCATCCTCCAATAAGCTATTTTATGATGGTGACCAAACAGAGAATGACCTATTATTATATCATTTTCACTTTAAGAGCTTTATACGAGCAGTGGTTCATGCTGCTCTCTTCCTACCCTGCGGACCTGCCAGTCTCATTTAGTGGACAATCAGCTTCTCTCTGGGTGCAAGGCCCACCATCTCACACCTCTTTGAATCCCAACATCTAACAGAATGCCTACATTATGTACTTGGTAAAGGTTGATGTTTAAAAGCTGTTTTGAAATGTCTATTAACTCACATATAATTTTTACAGAAGAACACTGGAAATTTTGTGCCTATAAGTTTTGTAATATTATCAGTGAACTAATATTATTATAAAATACTATTTATCATTATGTTTTTTCTTTCTTTAAAAAAAAAAATCAAACCCCAAAACTGTTGTTTTTATAAGAACTCACATACCAGATTCTTGTTTACCTTCTTTCTAGTATAAAGAAAAAACATAAAGTTAGTAGTACATGAACATTAAATCATTTTAAATATTTTGATTCAAACTGCTAATAACTAATGTTTACACATGGGACTCATGATAAAAAGGCATACTTCAAACCCAAACATTTCATTTTCTTAAAAAGACTGAATGAATATTTTCTATATTATTATGCTCAGAAGTGACTTGCATTATTAGTAAGTAGAGTCTGTCACTTGTAAAAATATCAATTAAGGGTATATCCCAAACATAAGAGAAAGCACAAACATATCTGAAGCCAGTCAGTATATATTTGCTTTTTAAAAAATGGCAAATCATTAACAAAATAAGTAATTATAAAAAGGTAAGACTGGCTGGGCACGGTGGCTCATGCCTGTAATTCCAGCACTTTGGGAGGCAGAGGCGGGCAGATCTCGAGGTCAGGAGTAACAAGCCTGGCCGAGGTGGCGAAACCCCAATTCTACTAAAAATACAAAAATTAGCCAGGCATGGTGGCAGGCGCCTGTAATCCCAGCTGAGACTGGGCAGAGAATTGCTTGAACCTGGGAGGCTAAGGCAGAAAATTGCTTGAACCTGGGAAGGGGGAGGTTGCAGTGAGCCAAGATCGTGCCACTGCACTACAGCCTGGGTGACAGAGTGAGACATGAGACTCCGTCTCAAAAAAAAAAAAAAAGATGGTTCCCATCCTGTTAGTTCAGTTAATCAAATCACAACTAAAAGCTAATGGGCCTGAATATGCGTGCTAATTATATGTTGCTTAGTGAGGAGAGGCAAGAAAGTTAATGCATCCATAAAGCTTCTAAAGTGAATGATTATTACCTACCCTGGACAGCAATGTGACACGGAAAGAAACTAAACGAATCAATGTGGGTTTTAGCTACTGGTTCCCCTCTTGCTATAATGAAGACCATAGGTTTATACAATCTTGTAACTGGGAGATTATCCAGCCAAACCTCATTTCAAAACCGAGGAAACAGAGTCCCAAAGGAAATGTGATTCGCCCCCACTGGAGAGCTACTTCCTTGCCCAGCTGGGAGGAAAGCACACGTCAGTGCTCTGTCATTATACATCCAATACTGGACACAGCTATCCCTCATGGAGCAATGGCATGTGGTGAGGAAAAGTCTGAACTCCACAGAGCCCTCTACAAACACCAGGTTAAAGAGGAAGGTAAGCCCACCAAGAAGGGGGCCATGGAAAACAACTTCAAAGATGACACTATGATTGCTATTGCAAAATTCTCTTTTGAGGATTTCAGCTTTTTAGTCACTGGCCAATTTTTTCTTCTTCTTTTTCTTCTTCTTCTTCTTATTTTTAGCAGAGTCTAAGCTCTTTCTTTATGGAGCCCATGAATACCTTAGACAAAAGTGCACAGTTTTTGCTAACAGGGACATAAAGCAGAAAGGTTAATGTACCTAGTGCTCAATAATCTTATCATTATGAGGTGCTGTTGTAACACCTAACAGAGCCACAGACACTCACAACTCAGTGCAAGGCACTGAGGATCACTGACACTTGGACAGAGCCAAGCCGGGGACTGGATGCTTCTGACATTGGTTGAGTCCTTATGCTCCCATCACTGCACTGGGATGTGAAATAAGACAAAGCATTCTGCATCACCATTACAATGTTATATTCTCATTCTCTAAGTATCTGGCTGGATTCTTCACTGGAATCCATGCAATCTGAAAGGTTTTGTAAACACTGACTATGATTTCATGAGAAAGGTAACAAAATGAGCTCTTTGCATTTAGAAATATAAAAAGTAACTGGCAGATGTTCACTCACTATAGGATCATTAGTAAATTGGAATTACTATGATGTGATAAGACTATAATGGGAAATAAAAGACTTAGAACTTTAGTGGGATGTAGCACTTTCTTGATATTAAGAATCCTTCTAAATAACACAATAATGTCTACTACTATTTTTGTTTACCCGCTCATGTGTTTAAAAACACATGTACACAGTCTTATAGATTAGCATTTAAAAAAATTACAGTAAATAGCCTCTGTAGATTAAGTAAAATGAATATGTATAGAGAGCTCACTATAACTTACTATTATTGAAACTGGAATTCAAATAATTATGTTCTATAATTGGTATTAGAAATAATTTTTTCAGGGCTGGGTGTGGTGGCTCACGTCTGTAATCCCAGCATTTTGGGAGGCCAAGGCGGGGAGATCACGAGGTCAAGAGATTGAGACTATCCTGGTCAACATGGTGAAACCCCGTCTCTACTAAAAATACAAAAATTAGGTGGGTGTAGTGGCGTGTGCCTTTAGCCCCAGCTACTCTGGAGGATGAGGCAGGAGAATCACTTGACCTGGGAAGTGGAAGTTGCAGTGAGCCGACAGCAAGCCACTGTACTCTAGCCTGGTGACAGAGTGAGACTCTGTCTCAAAAAAATATATATATAAATAAACAAAATTTCATAGGTATTCCCACAGATTAATTTTTAATAACATTACTTCCCCTTCCAAATAATGGAAAACACTGATATGCCACTGCATTATTTATCCAACAATACCTTCTATTTACAATTCCACAAATATATTAGTTTAGCTAGTATTATAGTGATTCCATGTGATTCAAAATCTTTATATTTATGGCATTAGAAATAAACATAAATTTATCTTTCAAAGATCGATTCTTTATCTCCTCTAAAGTTTTCTTGACATGCTATGATTATTCTGAAATGAGCATATTAGAGTATATATATACATATATATATGTCTGTAGTAGAAAGTTTGTGTCATCATTTAAATTATGATCACCAAATACCCAAGTCCCTGAATTTAGTATAAAACATTGCTTTAGGCTTATCAATTAGTAGGCTATTAATCCTTTGAAATTAAGAACACTTTGCTTCTTGAGAACAATGCAGTATTTCTAGAAAAAAATCACTGAGAGTCTAGGCCTAAAAAATAGACATTATATATATTTCTCCCCAAAACATAAAGTTTAATTTTACCTGCACTGTCAGAGAAACAGACTGTTTAAATCAGAGGAAATGAGCCCTCTTAGGGTTAAACATGGAGACAATAACTTATATGCTGGCTTCCTTCCTCCAGTCTTCTCTTTACTCTCTTATAAGCAGGAATTTCTGCATAACTGTTCTATACACACAGGGAGAATATGGAAGTCCTCAGAACTATTTATTTTCTAAGATTTCCTTGGGAGGTAGAATTTCATAAATGATTCCTACATCATTTTGCTGCATACTTTTCAGAGGCATTGCAGAAAATATCTAAGCCAAACATACTTCTTGGATGGATGAGTGAATAAGAGGTGGTTTCTCCACTAAGAATTTCTTTGAGCTCAAAAATCAAGTTCAATATAAATTCTCCAGGCAAAATTATTCAATCAGAAAAATCTCAAAAGGCTTAAACTTTCCTAGAAGCCATAAAAAGATACTAATTTTACTATGTAAAAATGTTAAACAGTTTTGTAAATTAAAACTAAAATGAAATAAAAAGACAAGTGACAAAATGGAAAAAATACTTGAGAAGCATATTATGAGGTGCTCTTATCTCTAGTAAAAAAAAGCTTTCACAAATTATAAAAATAGACAAAAGACTTGAACTTGTAGTTTAACAAAATGAAATAAAGCTGTTGATGAACATATGAAATCTTCAACCTCAGTCATAACTCAATAAAAGCCCTTTAAAAAATGAGGTACAGCTTTTTACCTATCAGATTAGCAAAGATGAAAAACTTGGAATATGCAGTGCTAGTGCAGTGTAGACAAGGTATAGAGAAACAGGCACTCAAACTACTGGCAGAAATATAAATCCGTGTGTAACCTTCTTAGAAGGCAATTCTAATTAATATCTCTCAAAGTAAAAATACACACATATTCTGATGCAGCAATTCTACTGGATCCCAGTTACCCTAGTACTTATGTGAAATATGCAGGAAGAACAATGTATACTATACTACATCATCTCTAATAGCTAAACATAACAAACAACCTAAATGTCCATTAGTAGGAAAATGACAAATAAATTGATATATCTATAAAAAATGAGTCCCATGCATCTATTAAGAATGAGGTAGAGCTCTTAAGACACAGTAAGTGAAAAGAACAAAGTATAGGAGATCTATATGACAGAATTCCATCAGTAGGAAACACAATGTGTGTGCAGATTTGCATAGATTGTGTGTATCTGTAAATGCAAAGAAACATGACTGGGTGAGGGTAAAAGGCTTTCACTCATTTCAATATCTTCCAGTATAGTTTTAATTTTTACCATTCGGTATATGTTACTTTTAAAATATAATTTAAAACACTACAGTTAAATTGCATTTTATTTAAAATAAGCAAATCTTTACATCATGTGGGAAACCCTTCATGAAAAACCCTGAAGTTGGAACAGCTGTATTAGGGATCTGGTGTCTTACTGCTTTCATAGGAGTGGCATGTAAAGGTAATTTATAAGCGCTTTGTGCATTTTCCATTAAAATGCCAAAGTCAAGTAGGCGATAAAATTCATATTCTAGTCTATACTACCGAAGTATTTCTAAAGAAAAAATTTAAACATTTAAATAGATATTCTGATACCACCTTTTAGCATAACTTTAGGGTATGTTTAGGGGTAGGCCTGGCCGGTAAAAAATATTTCATTAAAAAAAAGTCAACTGCTTAGAATTCCAACTAATACTTCTGAAATGCAAAAAAATGTACGTTTTAAACCCTAATATTTTGAGGGGGAAATATTACAAAAGAGTTGTATCCATTGCAAAATGATTCTATTGATATAAATGTATATAATTTCATGTATTAAGAATTACAGAGCCTGAAAGACAAGTTAAC
The DNA here is from genome assembly GCF_000951035.1 of Colobus angolensis palliatus. Lineage (NCBI taxonomy): Eukaryota > Metazoa > Chordata > Mammalia > Primates > Cercopithecidae > Colobus > Colobus angolensis. The sequence goes on from NW_012116177.1 coordinate 143,487, forward strand.
CTTAAGTTCAGTTTAAATTTTGAGATGAAAAACATGAATGAGCCCTTTCCACCTTTTCATTCTTTGTTTCAGCTTTAGTTACACAGAAGATTTTCTCACTGGGTTTTATGTAGCACTGTCACCTTGTACGCACCTGTCAGGCTGTCTGGCCTGGGTGGAACCATCCTCTCATAAATGTCATACTGCTGCTGTCCAAATTGCTCCATGTCATGAACAGTCCTTTGCAGTGAAGGTCCCAGATGCTGTGGTACGGCGGTCATCCCTGAGCGTTTGGGGGACGACGACCCCACCTGGCCTTGGGATGGGGAAGCTACTCGAGTCTGTGCATCCGTCAGGGTCAGTGGGGACCCCACTCTGGCGGTGGTTTGGTATTGAGGGGTTGGTCCGTTGGGATTGGAGGTCTGCCGGGAGGTGACTGACCCAATCCGCCGTATAGCTGTTGGGGAGGCGGGTCTCTGTGAGTACGGAGAGGCTGCCCGCACAGCAGGTAATGTGGTGGAGGAATATGCACTGGGGTTCAGAGGTCGGGGGTCGGTCACTGACGGAGAGCCAAATCCACTACCCAGAGAAGTTCTCAGTGACCCCCTTGAAGGAGACACGCCTGTGCTGATAACATAAGAAGGAGACTGTGCTCTAGATGGAACTGAACTAACTCTTCTCATGGCCCGATTGGCTACTGATGGCTGATGAAAGGGGGGAAAAAAGAGAATGGGTTTATCCAGGGTTTTGTGTTCATTGCCATTACAAAAGAAATACACATAGCTCTACAGAACGTGAGTCCACTATTTATTTTAGGCGTCTAAGTTTCTTTTCCTTTTTACGCTTTGAACCAGACATTAATTTTTCCTCATGGTGCTTCAGTTGTTTTACATTTTTTTTTTTTTTTGGTGGTTTAAACCAAATGCTAAAATTAACCCATAAAAAGAGATCTGAAGACATTTAATACTCCTTTTTATCTTTACATTTTTAACTATTGCCCATGCGTTTTTCACAGCACATAAAATGTTTTATTCTAAGTGTTACAAGTAATTCATGAGTGTGAAGGGGCACTGGAACAATGTACTTACTTCATTCTCTGTGAGGCAAAGTTTGGCCAAGGCAATGCATTTATGTAAAACAAAAATTTGAATATAATTTGAATATATCAGTCTAAATGTAGTTAGTGGAATATTTATTATTATTTTTCTTTATGGGTTGGTCCCATTAACAAAAGGAACATGTTCTTTCATTGTGGAATAAATGAACATTTGGATCAAGTGTGGGTCTGGCACTCTCCACTGTGAATTTACTTCGGGGAACAGCTTGGCTACACAGGTGCTCTAGGCAAATTTGTTGATTCCTTTAGATCAAGCATAGCTTCTCCTCACTTTACCCATTTCTTTTTATCTCTTCCGATCTATGAGTTCTTAGCTTTAGTTGGTGGATTTAAAGAGATGTAAAAAAAAAAAAAGGCACCCCAAAATCTATTCCAGCAGGAGGAATGGTCAAAGCCTCTGCTGGGTTCTTGGCCTAGCCAGCTGGAAAAGACTACGTTGGAAAATGAACATTTCTGCCATGGCTGATCCTACTATGAATCTGTTGATTCCTGCAATTACAGCAGGTGCTGGACACTGTTTTTGATGCTGTGCAATAATAAAAAGGAATGGCTGGGCTGGAGAAGGGGCCCAAGGGGAACAGGTATGGGAAAATGGAGAGCCAACTGAGAAATAAAAACAGACATTAGGGCTCCAGGTTAGAAGCTCAGAACCAGGCTGCTCTGTTATCTCCTTAGTGGTTGCTAGAGTCTAGCTGTCATCACTTTTAGGACGACAACCCACAACCACTTTTAGTTCGGGAGGTAAGGAAAGAAGTGGGGATCAGATAAGGGCTTGTATACCCTTAGAGGTCATACAAGGATGTCTGTTCTGCCTCCAGGCATCAAATGCAACTGGGCTGGCTGAAACACTTGCAGTGAGACCTCACCGTGTGCTCAAGTTCAACAATTTTGGGAAGGCAATAAGCAGTGGAGAAGACATGGGGAGGAAAGAGGATGGTAAACAAACAACAAGGCAAAGAAGATGGGGTTTAAAAATCAGTAGATAGCTAGAAAGTTAACAAGCATGATTGTGGTTGGGTGTGGTGGCTGACACCTATAATCCCAACACATTGGCAGACTGAGGAGGGAGGACTGCTTGAGGCCAGGAGTTCAACACCAGCCAGGGCAACATAGTGAGGCCCAGCCTCTACAAAAAACAAACAAACAAATTAGCTGGGCATGGTGGCATGTACCTGCAGTCTTAGCTACTCCAGGAGGCTGAGTCAGAAAGATCGCTTGAGCCCAGGGAATTGAGACTATAGTGAGCTATGATTGTGCCATACTGCACTCCAGCCTGGGTGACAGAGTGAGACCTTGTCTCTATTAATTAAGAAAAACAAAAGCATGATTGGGTGGTAATAGTGCTAACAAAATGCAAAGAGAATCCCACATGACTTGCAACTACCAAAATGAAGTGATAGTTGGTCCAGACAACTAGGAAATGTGTTGCCTAGACTACATGCAAATTAAGTCTCAGATGCCCCCTTGCAAACAATTCTTTAGCTCTAGTGAGAAAATCAACTTACTCTTAAAGAAAAGAGTGTTTACATGACCACTACTAAGGGCAATAAAATTTATATAGATACACTGCTTTTGAAAAGTGTGATTTCAGACCCGCTGACATAGAAATTCACCTAAGTAGATGAACTCCCATTAGCATTTAGTCCAGAGCTTCTCAAATTTTTCCACCAAAGCATCCCCAACAGCAAAGGAGTAAATGTATAATCTGAGGACCGGGGGTGCAGCCTGCAGTCGCTTGCCACATGCACAAGATTTCCCATTTTAGCTTGAAAAATTCATGTGCTATATTTGTGTTTAATACAAACATGTTTTAAATGACTTTGAAATTTCTCCTGAATTGCTCAGCAAAAGTGACAGAGTTGTATGATGTACCTCCGTGGGCACTGGGAACTGTGACCCATTGCTGTGTACCTGTAGAGCTTCCTGTATTGCAGTAGAAGAAGCACAGTGTCCTCCTAACTTATTTGATTATCTTGCTACTTTTCAGCTCCAAAGCAAGCACTGGGGTTTTGGGGTTCTGGCACAGATAGTTATCCTCACTGGTTACCACCATGCAGGACTCCTATTGCCTCTCTGAATCCTGGGACATGTTGGTGGACTGATGTGAATACAGTGGTAATGAGAAAGGAGCTAAAGAGTTTTTAGAAATACACATGCAATATATATTTTTTGCTATCAAGTTAGAGAACCCTCACTTAACAGAATGGATATGTTTCTATACAATACCTTTCTTTAAGCAGGAATATCTCTACTCTAGTAAAAGAAAAGAAATGTACTTTTGGGGAATAACTCCAGTGATGATGGTAATAGTCTTTGGTTAGAATGGGCAAATCCCATTTTATGCAGGTGTGGGAATAGCACTCTGCCCTCTGGAGCTGTTTAGAGCATATTTTAGCCCTAGTATTTTTAGGAACTCATAACCCCTCAGGGACCAAAACATTCCATCCAACCCTCTTACATTCCCCTTAGACTCTTCTCCTCATGCCAAACTTGTTGTTTCCAGAAGAATTACTCTACTGTGTCCAGGAACTAATCAGAATTCATCAGTGGAAGCTAACTCATAGAAACAAATACATTTAACATTGTATCTCAAATAGAATAAAATGATTTTACTATTTTATCCATTCTACAAAAATTGTACATATTGATTTCTAATAAGAAATACCTATAATAGATCTTCAACTAGGAGGGTATTTCTTTTTTTTTTCTTTTTTTGTTTTGAGACGGAGTCTCGCTCTGTCGCCCAGGCTGGAGTGCAGTGGTGCAATCTCGGCTCACTGCAACCTCCGCCTCCCAGGCTCAAGTGATTCTCCTGCCTCAGCCTCCCGAGTAGCTGAGATTACAGGCGCCCGCCACCACGCCCGGCTCATTTTTGTATTTTTAGTAGAGATGGGGTTTCACCATGTTGGTCAGACTGGTCTTGAACTCCTGACCTCAGGTGATCCACCCACCTCGGCCTCCCAAAATGCTGGGATTACAGGCGTGAGCCACTGCGCCCGGCCTCAGGGTATTTCTTTGCAGAGATCTTGATGTGTTCAGCTTACCTGAACCAGTGTTTGTCCTTCAGCTCTTGAATTCCTCACCACATGGTTGTTAGTTGATCCTATGAATGAATGCTGCTGTCTGTTGTCTGCCTTGCTCACATTCTGGCTGTTGTGGAAACTCCCTGCTTCCTGGTATCCGCTGTCAGAATAAGAATTCATTTGTGTTGAACTTCTTGAGTTACCCAATGATCCTGTAAGAATGAAACCAAGAAATATCTTTATTATACACACTTCTGACACTCACTTTCAAGAATAAAATCTTAAAAGCAAATCCAATACTTAAAAGATAACACAACAGACCCTCACTTTCATGAAGAGATGTCTGTTCTGGTGAATACAGGGTTCCTTGTTCTGGCTCTGTCCTGATGAGATAGTTGTTGGGATGGACAGCGTCAGAAACTCTAGGTTTGCTTACACCAGTATTTGGCACATCTGTAAGAAGAAAAGTTTAAACAGCTAAACATAATAATATTACATAAAAACTTGCTAAAAAAGGTTCAAATATTTGTCAATAGCATCTTAGAATCTATATACTAATACAAGGCTGTATTTTCAGATTATACAGCACATTTGACTCTTAACTATATGAATGTGCTCCATAAACTTATACTTCATTAATATATTTTGCTGAATTTATGGCCGGGCACGGTGGCTCAAGCCTGTAATCCCAGCACTTTGGGAGGCCGAGACGGGTGGATCACGAGGTCAGGAGATCGAGACCATCCTGGTCTACACGGTGAAACCCCATCTCTACTAAAAAATACAAAAAACTAGCCGGGCGAGATGGCGGGCGCCTGTAGTCCCAGCTACTCGGGAGGCTGAGGCAGGAGAATGGCGTAAACCCGGGAGGTGGAGCTTGCAGTGAGCCGAGATGGCGCCACTGCACTCCAGCCTGGGCGACAGAGCAAGACTCCGTTTCAAAAAAAAAAAAAAAAAAATTTTGCTGAATTTCATAAACATTGTTTGTTGTGATTATAAGTCTCAATATTAAGTCAAAATCTGAAAACTGATCCTGTTCCCCTTGGAAAACTGACCTCTCAGACACCTTCCTCCAAGGGATTAAAAGACTGAGAATGGAGACCAAGTATTTTAAGAAGGGTCCTCCATCTTATGAACAATTAAAAATGAAAAATTACACAACATTCATATTATTGAGCTTGGTGATGAAGCCTCTGAAGGTAGAGCACATTTTATGTTATATTTCATGTCACCTACAGTCAAAGGAACTCTATACAAAGTTTTAGAATTGCCAAGCAATGAAAACTTTCCTGTTCATCTGCTTATTTTATTCCTTTAGTCTTTTTTTAAAGGAATACAGGCAAGTCTAACCTAATCATTGTTTCTTCCAGCCAAACCCATCTCTTCTATTATCTCCTTTAATTTAACAGTACCATTTGCCATCTTCAACTTGAAAAAAACAAACCCCATTCAAACTTCTGTTTTTTATGCTGTAAACTTAGGTGGTATAGATCATGCTGCCTCTTTCCAGTTCAATTCCCATATGTCCGTCTTTCTCTAATATCTTCAAAATATATTTTCCCATTTTCTGATGGACTTCAATACAAGCCATTTCTTCTTCGCATTTAACCCTTATATTAACAAACTTTTTTTCAGAAATGCTGCTTCACTCTCACTTCAAAGATTTTAATTAAGTTCTTACATTCTGAGTTTAACATATAATCCTAAAGATTTAAATGTCTACCTCCTTTCCTCCTTCCCTTTCTCCCTCTGGGTACTATTACACGCCAGGCCCTATGCAGTTATGAGAGAAGATATGGGGTGTGTGCGCGTGTGTGTGTGTCTGGGGGAATGGAGCTTAGGAAAATTTTCCTAAAGGAAGTACATCTAAGTAGCATCCATTTACCACAGGAGGCCAGCTTTCCCTTTCTGTGTCGCACTTATGACCATCTCTCCCCACTAGAATATAAGCTGCACGAGGGCAGACAGACTTTTATCTGGTTTGTTATATCCTCGGTGTCTAGGATGGTGCAGAGTACTCAGTAGGTGCTCAGTAAATATTTGTTGAACAAGCAAACTCCTAGTAACAACAGCAGCTTCCTTTTACTGAGTGCTGACTCATGCCTGGCATTGCACTGTGGCTTTACCTTACTGTGTTCAATGAAGTTTGGCTATATAAAGCAAAGTAAAATTTTTAGGGACTGCTGATTAAGCTGCTCTAGAAGGTGAATACAAGGTTTAAGGGAGAAGTGGGAAATCCCAGTGCATTCTAAACCTTTAATTTGATGTCAGATTCAGCTCAAGATTTTGTTTCCTAGCCTCTGGAAAGATTAGCTGACATTCTTAGTATAGGTTTTTAACGACCTGCCTCCCGCTATATTATTTGACAGAATGCTTCTATGTGGTAGAATTCTGTGACAGTTCTGATTGCTTAAGTTTGGAATTTCAGCAAAGATTAAAGATTGTATATGGTTTCCCTGGTACACGTTGAAACATGAGCTGAGTCACCGTCAGGCTGACAATACCATAAAGTGCTCTGCTTCATCTGTACAGCTTCTATCATGAGTTTCCAGAGTTCTAAACATTCTTATACAGTAATTCTCAAAGGAGTTTTGCTAAGGATTAAGTAAAATGCTAAGGAATTGGAATAGCTGGGAATAGCTGCACAGGTGCTGGCCTGAAATCAGAGCTATGCAGCAGTCAACCTTTGTTCCATCAGGAACGGAACCCTGGGAAAGCAAATATTAACTAGCAACAAACTACAGATAAAAAGTACCACTGGTAGCCTCAAGGCTTCACATACATGGAAAAATGTACTGTCTTGGAAAAGAAAAAGATGTTCAGATAGTTCTCAGCATTAGTTAAATGTAAGGTAAAATCTGGGACGCTAATATTTTAAAGCTTTTGGTTTAGAAACACTAGGTGGCATGTAGTGTCAGGGTCTCAACATTTTTCACCATGGAAACCAAAACCATTAGAATTTTATGTAAGCTGCCCACCTACTTTTTAAAGAAAGCTATTCAGAGCTTAAAAAAAAAAAAAAAAACTGAAAAAGAGGAATATATACCCTAAAAACTGTAGCTCAGCAATTGTGTCTTTCCACTCAATGAAACATATTCTCAGAAACCATGTAACAATCTTGCTCATTTAAACTCTTCCTTATGAGAAGCTATTTAAAATAAATAACCTCAGAGAAAGCACAAATCATGAGATATGTGATTCCATACCGGTTGCCCTAATAAAACTTCACGAAATTAGTATCTTAAACAATACAAATTTATTCCAAAAGTAATATAATAGCCATATTCCTTTTAAATATTATGACCTGACTCTGTTTCATATATTTTTTAATGCAACACCCTAGAAAACAGAATATAGAAAAGGATACTGAGATGCTAACTAGAACACTAAAATACAAAATTCTCAGGTACCCAGGATCCAATTTGAAAATCTAAGGAACTGGGTTTAAAGGACAGGACTTAGGTTTTGTGACCTATCTTTAAGCAAATATAAAACTAAGAGTTAATAAAAGATTTATTTAATATGAACTATAAAGCAATCAACTTCTATACTATAAATAAGGTCTTCAGTTATTTTTTCTTTTTCTTTTTTTTTTGAGACGGAGTCTCTGTCACACAGGCTGGAATGCAGTGGCACGATCTTGGCTCACTGCAACCTCTGTGTCCTGGGCTCAAGTGATTCTCGTGCCTTAGCCTCTTGAGTAGCTGGGATTATGGGTGTGTTCTACCATGCCCAGCTAATTTCTGTATTTTTAGTAAAGATGGGGTTTCACTATGTTGGCCATGCTGGTCTCAAACTCCCGACCCTAAGTGATCTGCCCATCTTGGCCTCTCAAAGTGCTGGGATTACAGGCATGAGCCACCGTGCTCGGCCATTCAGTTATTTTTCTGTTTCCTTAGCAGAGCCCAATGATAATGAAGAATAGCTGCAGAGATCAAAGTATTCTGAAATCTATTCTGATTTATGAAAATAAATTTAAATGGTTTTCCAAATAGTGTTACTATTTTGTTTCTTTGAAAACTTGTAATCCACAAATTATCTATATACATGCACAAACCTATGTATGCACAGACATCATATCTCAGGTAAACAGAAGATACATCTTCTAATTTTACTGGATAAAGTATACCTCACTGTAGTATGGTAGGGTTCACATTTACCAATTATGTATTATTTAAACAATCTTACTTTAAGATGAATGAATGTTAAAAACCTCTGCTATGTGGAATGAAAGATGCTAGTAAAATTCACTAGAGAAACACAGAGGCATATAGTATGCAGTTAACCATTTCATGATGAATGCTGTAACCTATAATTAAATAGTTGGCATATTACAATTTAGCACAATCAGAATAAGAAATCAAGAGACATTTTTGTAAGTAAAAATGGCAAACAGCATGTGAATGTTACTTCTTTATTCAGTGTACTGAAGAACATGTGTTGCTTTAAAAAAAAAAAAGAAAATCACAAACATGTTTTCTGGGACACCAGAAATACACTATGGGGAACTTTCAAACATCAAATTAGCATCTTCGAAGAAAATATATATCTAAAAATACAGAAATTGAACAAGTTTCAGGGTAGAATGAAATCTCCATTTGTGCCAAAGACTGCAAAATTATTGGAATCATGGGCCTTCTTGTCTATTACATTTCATTTGAGTGCTCTAATATTTAAAAATATATAATTAGAAAAAGTGTTATGTTACATCTATAAAAAATACTAGCGGGTAAGGGACAATAACACTGTAGAGCTAAGAAAATCTGGTATATCATCCACGTCATTAAGCTCATGGTAAAAGATGGAATACAAACTGAGATATTTTATCTTTTTTATAATGTACATCCCCAAATATAGAGTATGCACGAAGATATGCTTAGTAAAAGAGTCTAAGGCCTCTCTAATGAACCTGAAATTATTAAAATGGTTCTGCTTTGTTAATCTATGTCTTGCTGTATGAAAGGAGGAAGGTCTGTAGTGTGTGTAAAATCACCATGGAAACAGGAACTGAGAGATCAGTAAGGAGATTTTTAGTATAGACAACCCTGTGACTAGTCTTTCATAGTCCAGCGCACTGGAACCTCATGATGGGTTCTCCTTGCTTGAGTCTGTTCTGAGTTGCTGTGGTATTTACGGGTTTGCCCTTACATAAAGAATGTGTAGTGTGAGTTCTGGCAGGACTCTTGGGACGGCAATAGCACCCGATGTTAAGGCAGATGATACTCTCCTTGACGGTTTCTTCCAACTCTCTGGCTTGTGAGCTGAGGTTAGGCTGTCATACCCAGAGGGGCAACATTTTGTGGAAAAAATGAGTAGAAAATATTGTGTTACATGGACTCAACTTCCTGTCTGGTCATGGGGCTCTCCTTTCCTGTAGGATCACAGGCTTACAAGGGAGTCTACTTTCCACAGAGGTGCAGAAAACGTCCAGTGCCTCCTATGGCAAAAAAGTAAAGCCAAATTCTGGAAGAGAACATGGGTGGTGGCACCAAAAAGATTTCTCCTCTTTATGCCTTCTGTGACATACAAGATTTATTTCTATAGCAGGCATGCTTATCATCAGAGGGAATAAGGCCACTGGGAAACCTTGTTTCAGAGTGAGAAACGTTGTTTCAGGGTGATGGAAACATGAAGCACCAATAGTATTCCTTCCTCCACAGGAGAAAATACAAGTTGACAGGTATTTTAAGAATATTACACATACTTGGAGTTTGTTGATTCAAATATAAGCTACTATATACATAGGATATCATTTAAAAGTTGGATTTTAGTGGAAGTAGAGACATAAGGAAAGGCAGAAAGACCATGTTTCTTGAAACTATTTCTGGTCTGGTTCTTGAGTATTTCTAGATTCTTGGGTCTTGTGCATATTTATATTATCTTTTCAATATTAATAAGGCAATGGCTCTAAAAATTTTACCCGTCTAAAAAGTGTTGCATAAAAGGCCTTGGAAAATGGAAACCATTAATGAAGTATCTTCTACTTCACTTTAAACTCTGCTTTAAGCATCAACTAGTCTGCCTTGAAATTCACTGTAAAGCTTGACTGCCTGGATTCAAATCTATAGTATAAGCAAATTTTGTGAATGCATAAACTGGTATCATAGTGATTTCCATAATGCCTAAACTAAAAGAGATCTCCTGGTCATATAAAAATTCTGTCCAAGAATATAAAACCATTTAAAAATAAATTTTACAAAAAATAAACTGAAGAGAAATTTCCACAAACAGTCATATAAAAATGAGTGTTAAGTATTTTTAGTCTGGATAGTAATTAAAATACAGATGTCACACCTACTATAAAAATTTATACTTTATACCTATAAAAAGAAAACAAGAAAAAAAACAAGGAATTAAGAATTATAAATACAAAATGAAATGAACAAGACATAAATTGCCCATTACTGAGTTTAACGGGCTTCATAAATGGCTGAGGGGCTCTCGCTTCCTATGTAGGAAAGCTGAAGAAGGGATAAGTAAGGGATCCGCTGTAATGTAAAAAGTCAGCTTATGGAAAATACAATTAAATGCTCAAAAGTCACCCTAAAATATTTTTCAAAGACACTTTTTATTCTCTTTGGGAAAAAAAATGTTACCAAATATAGAAATGAGAATATCTGTCAGTGGGAGATACAAAGTAAGATTCCTTTTGTTAAAAACCAAAAAAGCCTTCTTAAAAACACAAACCTATAAAGGATGATATTCACTATCAAAAAGAAAGAAATGATTTTTTGAAATAAGATCTTCTATATTTTTCCACTAGTTATCTTTTTTCTTTAGTAAAATATACTAAGATAAAGCCACATGAGGACTAACTTTGTCATAAGAATGAAATGTGAAATTATAGAGGGTGACTTTCAGATGTGTCCCAAAGCAATAGTTATAAATTGAGGAATGAAGGCTCTGTGTTCTGAGGAGGTAGTAATAGAAAAAAGGTTTTCAGACTTGACAATTTCTATTTTATTTTAGATAGTTAGTAGCACGTTTCTTCACATATCACTAAAAGCATGAGGCAGTTTAAATATTTGGCATGTTTATATCAAACATGAAACATTAAGGGCTAAAACTGGATACTTGATTTTCATATAATGTGCTTTTGGGGATCTGTTCATATATTATGAGTAAGTTTGCTAAGACAAAATCTAATATTCTTATTTGGTGGTGGCCCATGACAAACATATTGAGACATCTATGGTTCTAAACTTGAAAGGCTGATCTTCTGTATAATATAGGTAATTTGTTCAATAAAAATTCATTTAACAAAATCCCAAATATGTGGAAACTATAAATTAAATAATATCCACTGGCTGAGAGACTCATGCATCCATTTCATAGTTGGTTTCTTCATACCATTTATGTCAGGGCTGACCTTCAGAACATGGTCAAAATGTTGCTGGCTTTACCATGTCACTCCAGCACACCATTTTTTTTTTTGTGTGTGTGTATAGAGTTTTGAATTTTATTTTTAATTGATACATAATTATATATACAATATATTGTACATATTTATGGTAAAGCTTGATGTTTTGATACATGTGTACATTCAAATCAGAGTAACTGGTATATGCATCACCTCAAACATTATCCATTCTTTGTGGTGAGAACATCCAAATAATCTTTTCTAGCTATTTTGAAACCTATAATACATTATTGTTAACTACATTGCCCTACTGTGTAATAGCACATCTGAGCTTTTTCCTTCTATATAACTGTAAAATAGCACCTACAGACCAACTTCTCCCTATCCTTCCCTCTCCTCACCTTACCCAGCCTCTGGTAATCTCTATTCTACTTTCTACCTTTTTTTTTTTTTTTAATTATACTTTAAGTTCTAGGGTACATGTGCATAACGTGCAGGTTTGTTACATATGTATACTTGCAGCACACCATTTTTAACCTCATATTTCAAAACTTTTGTTTAAGCATTTGTATTTAATTTTTTTAAGTTTTAAACATATATAAAGGTAGAAAGAAAAGTATAATGTATTCCAGGTTTAATAGATATCAGCATTATGCACACTTTTTTTCCATTATCTTTTTCCTTTGTTATATAATTTCAAAACAAATCTCTCACATCGTATCATTTCAACTCTAAATACTTCCGTTTGCATCTCTAAAAAATAAGGACTTCATAAAACCATAATTATTCCATAATGCCATTTAGTGAGTTCAAATTCAAAGTTTTCAGATGTCTTGGAAATGTGTTTCTTCAGTTGGCTTGTACTAGTCAGGCTGAAATAAGGTTTACTGATTGCATTTGAGTACAATTGTTATTTAAGTCCCTCAATTTAGAAAGGGGCACCCATTCCTTCATTTTCATGTTTTTGATGCACTGAGGAAACTGCAGCAATACACTTTTAAGTTGTTCCACATCCTGAATTTGTCTGATGGTTTTCTCATGTCATTTACTTATTCCTCTAAATACACTATTTCTTTAAGCAGAAGGTTATAGCTAAAAGCTTTCAGGTCAAACCTTTGTGGGTAGCATACTTTATGAATGGTGCCATGTATATGACACCTTTCATATCACAACTTTCAGGGTTCCTAAGATCTATCAGGCAATGCAGGTAGTGGCAGCTTAATCCTTCTGTCAAGTTTACCACCAACCTGTCTCCTAATGCAATGGTTCTTAACCTTGGTTGCAAAATGCAATCACCTGTGTTGAAAATTGGGTAGAATTTTAACACTACTGCTGTCCAAGTCCCACACTCAGATATTCCAATTCAATCAGTCTAAGCTGTATTCTGAATACTGGAATTTTAAAAAACTCCCAGGGTGATTCTAATGCACAGCTAGGATTGGGAACTTAAGAGGTTTTAGCATCCATTGACAATCTTTGCTTGACTTATTTCATTAGGGCTTGCAGACTAGTGATTTTTCTAATTTTGTTATTCTTTTTACATTTATCAGCAGGTTTTCCTTTGGAATATTTTACATAATAGCTAGGATTATTTAGTTATCCTGAAATATGAACAGGACAGGCAGGATAAATGTTTAATTCTTCTTTTTAATGACTAGGTTTTAGAATAAAGCAGTGGTTCTCAAACTGTGCACACTGGAGTCACCTGGGGACTCGTTAAACCCCACTGACGCCTGGTTCCCAACTCAGACTTTTGAACTGAATTGTGTTGGGGTGATGCTTGGGCGTCAAGATTTTAGTAGCTCCACAGGTGACTCTACAGTGCAGCAGTGTGTAGGAGCCTCTGGAGTGAGCTGTTGGCACCCACAATTATATCTAATGGTGAGTTTTTAAACGTTTCTTTTTGTTTGATTTGGTAGTGGTTGTTGCATTTTTCGTGATAGAAAAATGTATCTGATCATTTTGAGCCAGCTATGAAGACAGAAGAAAGCCAAATTGACAGGAAACTTAGAATTTTACTAAATTCTAAGGTCATGCTGATCGCCAATCTCCATGAGAACGAGTTAATTAACATGATGGTCAGGGGTATGCTCAAGTTTCCATGGAGTGTTATGATTTAATGAATAGTTAATAATGATATTTAAAAATTATCTTACTTCGTTCAATCTGTTCCTAAGTTTTATGATATAGAGAAATTTGGAACAAATGTTTTTGTTAAAGCCTAGTAACTTATTAAAATTTTAAGTATTCATGAAGATTTACATTCCTGTACTCTGGTAACACAGTAAGTGTAGATAGGACTACCATGTGCTATCAGTAGGAGCATAAATTCTTAAGCTTTCTGGTGGGCAAATTGACAATATTTGCCAAAATTAAAATGTAAACACCCTTGTCCAGGAAGTTTCAGTTACAGAAATCCTATCAGAGACACTCATATGTGTGCAGAAAGAATCTTCGCCATTGTCTGTCAAAGTAGAAAACTGGAAAAAACAAAATGTTCACTGATAAGAAACTGGTTATATAAATTTTCAAACGATGGATACTACTTAGCCATTAAAAAGAAATAGGGCTTTATATACTGACATAGAAACACATCCATTATTTTGTAATGTTAGGGGAAAAACTTAAAGGTCACAGAACAATGTAGAGTGTATCTTTATTTGTGTTAAACCAAAACTAACAACTCTAATGTGTGTGGATACTTCGACATACATACAAACACAGTTAACAGTCTGGGCTGTTTCATTATTCCAGACTTTTTCCTATACGTTGTGTCTGTGTATAGTTGTATAGGTGTGGTGGTCATGGTATGGAAACATGTTGGAATGAAGGAAATTTCTACCTTTTACTCAGATTCTTCTAGACTTTTTTTTTTTTTTTTAAAGAAGTATATCTTATTTTCATCTTAAAACAGTAAGTTAAGAAGAGCTTTTATAGTGGCAATCAGGAAGCTATCGCACTGCAGTTGGAAAGAAGGCAGTCATGACTGTGTGGCTAAAATGGGCCTGCAAAAAATAAGGTAGAGAAACTTGTGCTCTACAGCTGATTTTAAAAGAAATTCTTATCATCCTTGTATTTAGAAGAGAAACAGGAAGAAATATGAGATAAAGTTTTGTCATTTGTACAGTTTATGGCTACAATAAATGATGGCATCCAAAATCCTCAATACTAGTCCTTTATACATGACTGCTGATCTAATATTCTGTTTATGAACATGTATAATACAATACTCACTTCCTACTGTATCTCCTTTATAAATTCAATACATTTCTACTGAGGCATAAAGTGTTTCCATTTAAGTAAACTTCTTATCTCATGATGTGCTGATGAATTTTTGTGTTGTAAATTACTTGTACCAGATGGAGGAAAAAGAAAAGATAAATTGACTTAGGTCTACTTTCTCTTTTGTCATTTATTTTCAGTATTGATGATTTTTTATTTCTTTTTTTTAAAGCTCATCCCAGTGGAAGAAACTTGTATCCATACATTTTAGAAACAAAATTTAAATACACAAACAAAATGCACAGCCTAGCTCCTACAGTCTTAAATTTAGTAGTAAACATTAACTAATGCCAGTATTCCACACAGTAATGATTTAAATGAATAGTATGTTAAAATCATACCACTTCAATACATGTTACACAATAAATGATGTAGCACTGTGAAGTTATGGAATCAGTTTTAAACTTCCCATTTTACTACGGTCTTTTTTCTTCCCTTCCATATTTACTGTCTAACATCAACACTCCTAACTGTCTAGAATTGTTACTATTTTCTCTCCTGTTCATATGAATCTATTAACCCCTTAGTGCCCTCTGAGTCAACCAGAAAATTTCTCTCACTTGTTTTGGTAGAGATTCCAGTCTTTTTTGGCCTCTAATTTCATGAGTACCAATTCTTTATCACCTACGTAACATCCACTGATTTCTTGAACACTTTCTTTTTCTAGGAACACAGCAGTGTTAAAAAGAATGAGCTTGGCTGACTGGCTGGTGGGGACAGAGCGGCACATTCCAGCTCTGTAAGATGGGCTGCTCCTGGTCTAATGTGCTAGGAAGAGCTGGGGCAGAGGGAGGCTGAATTCTGAAGCCGATTCTCCTCCCCTGCATTTTATACAGATCTACTCAAGTTGGCAACCACCTTAACTCTAGTAATGTTTTTTTCTCACAAACAGAAAAACTGTGATATTGTGGCTTGTAGCAAAATTCATTTCACGGAATGAGACTGGGGGACCTAAGTAACAATCAATGACTGCTTTGACCAAAAACTTCAATCCATGGCTTCAATCTATGGATTCTTTCTGATGGGTAGCATATACTGCGTGTAGCTATTTTTATTACTGAGTTGGTGTTTTTCTTAAAAAAGAGGTACATTCAAAGGATTTAAAGAAAAAGATTCTGTATAGTATTCTCCCTCATGAAGAATTATGATTATATATGCATTCTCACTTTCGTCACCCTTTACCTATTATTCTAGTATATATTTTCTGTGATTTTGATGTTTATCTTTTATTGTATTATATATGTTCTTACAAGTTACCTCAAATTTTGATGGCACACATAGATTGTATATTTAGAGATGTGAAGAAGTGAACAATGGAAAAACTGACACACTAATATTATGGAAACAGAAGGGAACACTAACATAACATTCTCTCGGAATGTTTTAGCAGAATATTCAAGGTTATAAGACATGCAAGAAAAGACAAAGCTGAAACATAAACGGCTCCTCATAAAAAAACACAAAAGATGTGCATTTATATTTTTAGAATGCAAATACGTAACACTGGTAAGCTAGAGGTACAGAATAATGAAGAGAAAGGGCAAAAGTCAAGATAATCATAAAGCATAAATGCTCCAAAACAACTTTATTACTTCTAGGGAAGAAGTTTAAAGACCTGAGAAAATAAAAATGTTTGGCAGAATGGGCAGCTCTTCCTCATTCTTTGGGTAGTCCTCATTCTTTGGGTAGTATCGCTCTCCGCTCCCATACTTCAGAAACTTGGGCTTTTTGTTTTCAAATGTCCTCCCCTCTGCTTAACTTCCACCCCCTCCCCCAATAACAAACACACAAACAAGCAAGCTAGAGTCTCCTCAATCAAATGAAATGAAAGTGAAATGAAAATCTTTTCTGCCTAGGGCATCCTAAGCTCTTCCTTAGAAAATGGTGCTGCAGTAGGTTAGCTATTCAAAATCCAATTCAGCAGCTGGTTCCAGTTTACCACATTTCAACAGAATGTAACATCCTGAAAACATCTGAGTAGGCAGGGATCGCTCCTAAGCAGTGATCAAACCCTTGCATCTCTAACAATCCACCTATTGCTGAAAGGCTTTTAAAGAGCTAAGCTTTTCAAGTCAAATTTGTAAAACTTGAGAAAAGGTAGAGAAAGTGTCTGCAAGTAAACATGCGAAGTATAAAAATAAATGAGGACAAATGAGGACCTTCTATTTCACTATTGTGAAATGTTGTATAGGAAACCAGAAAACGAATAAAGATTTGCTTTTGTCAAGACCCAGCCAAAGACTAAGTGGACTGAAGGTCTTTTAAATATTTTTCACATTTAAGCCACTCCTCATTTATTCTGAGTAGGGCTGCCTAATTCTAAAATAGATGATTTTCATATTATGTTCAGTATCTTTGCAGTCAAAGCAGCAAAGAAAAAAAAATTTGTCAAAATTTATAGGAAAAGCAGCAGCGACACTACTGTTTTATCCCAATTATTAATATATACTCAAAGTTATAAAGAGCATCTATAGTTACTAGAAAAGGAAATATGGGCCAGTGCAGTGGCTCATGCCTGTAATCCCAGCTTTGGGAGGCAGAGTTGGGCAGATCACCTGAGGTTAGGAGTTCAAGACCAGCCTGGCCAATATGGCAAAACCCCGTCTCCAATTAAAAAAAAGAAAACAACAAAAATTAGCCGGGTGTGGTGGTGCATGTTTGTAATCCCAGCTACTCGGGAGGCAGAGACAGGAGAATCTCTTGAACCCAGGAAGTGGCGGTTGCAGTGGTACCACTGAACTTCGGCGTTGGCAACAGAGCAAGACTCCTTCTCAAAAAAAAAAAAAAAAAAAAGGAAATATGAAGAAAATAAGATTTTACTCTTTTATTCATAAATTTTCAGTTTTCTACTCTTCTAACTATAGCTTATTGGCATGGTTACAATTTAAATGTCATAAATATGGCTGAAAAGTGGGTAAACTTAAGAAAAACCACAACATTATACAGTTAAAATATTAGAAAGTAAACACCAGTTGTGATTGTCATGTTTAGAAGTTAATAACCTTCCTCCTTCCCCTCAAAGGAAAAAAACATAAGTAAATGTAACTACTAGGCTTGAATATGAGTTTTAGGCAAGAGTGTGCTCTGAGAAAAATAAGGAACTATGCAGTTATTAAGTGTGAATTATGGACACACCTGTGGCGAGGGGAGATGAGCCACTGAATTAGTATCTGCCTAACACTAAAGCACTTGAGTACTTGAGGAGCTATTTGGACAATACTTAATTATTATGTATTCAATTTAAATCATTTAATACATTTGCTTGTGTATTATATATATTTTTATATTTAACAGCTGATTGCTCAGCCTACTAGAAAAGTAAAAAAAAGATTTGAAAACTTTAATGTAAAGGAAAATACTAAGCACATAATAGTATATATGGTTGTCTCTTAATTTTTTAATTTTAAATTTTTCTGGGTACAGTGAAGGTATATATGTTTATAAGGTATATTAAGTGTTTTGATACAGGCATGCAATGCATAATAATCACATCATGGAGAATAGTGTATCTATCCCCTTAAGCATTTATCCTTTGTGTTATAAACAATCTAATTATACTTATAGTTATTTTGAAATGTACAATTAAATTATTGATTATAGTCACCCTGTTGTGCTATCAAATAGTAGGTCTTATTGGTTTTTTCTATTTTTTTGTACTCATATTTGTTGCTTGGCCATGATAAAAACCCTGAAGATGGCAGTCAAATGACTTAAGCAATGGGGAAGGGGTAGAAAGGATGCCAAGGCCCTAGGTATTTCATCCACTATAATGTGTCTTCATAATCTAAACTCATTCTCTCTAGACTGTAAATCAACATATGATTATATGCAGGGTCTGCTTAGCTTTTGGTAATTAAAAATCTAAAAATGCCCTCTCCAGCTCAGTTCAGCCAGTGTACAGACTGGTGAGGGTTAGGAGAAAAATTGCATGGGGAAATCAGGGTATTTCTCTGGCTCTATTTTAAACATTTCTGGCAGGGGTGGCATCTCCTTCCTGGTTCCAACTAATGCTAGAAATCTCCCAATCCAAAGCGCCTACAACTGCTCCAGCTCTAGGACTCTGACAAAACCACCTACCTACCCCTTTCCCTTTGTAGTCCTAGGGATGATAGCAGCTTCCTGGCATCATTATCTCTTGGGTGCTTCATCATCCTGTTTACTCACTCAAATCTTCCAACCCACACTTTCATAACTGTACTTTCTCTGTATCAAATTCCATACGTTGAACTACCTGGCATGGGTTCTGTTTTCCCAACTGAACCCTGGCTAATAAATACACCTATTATCTCTGGGTTACAAAGAACTCTTATCCATCAAACACTAATTCTCCAATAGAAAAGGGCAATCTATATTGTACTTCTATATTCTCCAGATAATTAGAAATACAAATGATGACAATAATGTGGCAATATGAGAAGATCAATCCCATACACCTGGAAGGAGGGAAAATTAATACAATCTTTCAGGAAAGCAACTTGATTACATATAGCAAAAGCATTAGAATATTCACGTACTTTAAATAAATTTCTTCCTGAAATTCTAGCCTAGGGAAAATCAAAGGTGCCGATATAATTTTATATACAGGGATGGTTACCACACTGTTATTTAAAATAGTAAAAAATAAGAAAAAACCTGAATGTCCGATACTAGAGATATGGGTAAATACGGTATATACGATTTTCCCTTATAGAATTCCCCTATCCCCCACCTGTAAGTGAATATAGTTATACATCTCCACTATAGTTCACCTTCATTAAACCTGAAGTTCTTAAGAGGGCAAGGATGTTTGCTTTAAACATTGACAATTACGTGCTAGACAAGTGTTTGTCTCAATAAATATTTCAGAAATAATTATGTAGTCTTAAAGATGAATTTGAAGAATTTTCACTCAAAAGGTAAGAAAAAACTGTATGTAACACACAAATGCACAGAAAGGCTAAGTGATGAGTTTGATTATAAGTAATTTTATCCACTTTTTGTACTTTTAAAACATTTTCCAAATATCTTTTGATGAATATATACTACACTTAGAATCAGGAGAAAAATTATGTTTACAAAGTGAAAAAGAAAGTCGAGATGAAAGCAGTTGGTAAAGTTAAAATACAACAAGCTCTATATTATTCACCACTGCTTGAATAACTAAAACTAAAAATTAACCTCCTCTCCCCCCAAAAAAGGAGTATTTGCTGTCAGGGAAATTTAATTCGAAACCACAATCAGATATTACTTCCCACCCACTAGGACAGCTATAATCAAAAAGATAATAACAAGTGTTTGAGAGGATGCGGAGAAGTCAGAACTGTTATTTTATTTTTGAGATGGAGTCTCGCTCTGTTGCCCAGGCTGGAGTGCAGTGGCACTATCTCCGCTCACTGCAAGCTCCGCCTCCCGGGTTCATGCCATTCTCCTGCAGAACTGTTATTTTTAACTGGTGGAAATGTTAAATGGTACAGCCACTCTGGGAAATAATCTGGTAGTTGCTTAACAGGTTAAACACAGAGTTACCATGTGACCTAGCAATTCCACTAATAGGTTTATACTTAAGAGAATTGAAAACATATATTCAAAATTTTTATATAAATGGTCATAAAAGCATTATTCATAACAGCCAAAAGTAGGAAGACCTAAATGTCCACCAATTGATGAATCAATAAATGAAATATTATTCAGCCATAAAGAGGAATAAACTACTGTCACATGCTACGATAAGGATGAACCTTGAAAAAATCATGCCAAGTGAAAGGAACCAGCCACAAGGACAACATGTATGATTCTATTCAACTGAAATGTCTAGAATAGGCAAATCCATAAAGAAAGAAAGTACAATAGAGTAGTGGTTGCCTAAGACTGGTAAGTCTGGGGGTAAAATGGGTGACTGCTAACTGGCACATTGGTTTCTTTTAGGGGTGATGAAAATGTTCTAAAATTGATTGTGGTGATAGATGCACTACTCAGAATATATTAAAAAACACTTAAGAGTATTCTAGAAGTGAGTAAACTATATAGTATGAATTATCTCTCAACAAAGCTATTATAATAAAGAAATTTGTATATTATACATAAAGAAAAGGCTGTTAAGAGAAACAAAAAGAATTAAGTTCACATGCATGTGTGCCAAATTTGCCATAAAAAAGACAAACCTGAAATACTGTACTAAGGTCCTGCTAGGCTATAAAGGTTTTAAGGCATTGTGAATCAAGTTATGAATCAAAAATAGTTCTTGTCATTTTAAAAAACATAACTTCCTTGTGTATACATTTTTTCAAAATACAGATTTTGTTACTAAATGAAAATATTCATCTCATTTACTCATTAGGTATATTTTTAACACCTTCTAAAGGTTGAGCATTTTCTAGGGATGAAGTAGGAGAGAAAAAAGAGACACTTTTCAAGGGCTTACAATTTGGTTGTGAAGCTAATATATGCACACTAAATATTCCTAGGACAGTGTAAAGAAGCATTTACTATTCATTCATGTATACAGTAGTCATTTGCTCAGGTGGTGAGTTATCTAGGGTCTACCATCCACAAGGCCCTTGGAATACTTCGTTAAACAGAGCAGACACAGCTCCGGCTCTCAGTAACCACCTTAAATGCTCTGACAAAGTGGGGGAAATAATACCGTATCTCAACTGACTCCCTCTGTCCACCCTGGTCAGATTTCAGATCATTCTCTCATTACCTCCCAAGAACAAAAAGCAGCAGCTTTCTCCTGGCATAGGCTGTTCTCCTAGGTTTCAGGCATGCTTTCTCTAACTCAGTTGTCCTTTATCCACAGCACTCTGGCCCACATGTCTGAACCACATAATAAAGTATTAATATCCATGGACCTATTGGTTTAACAGAAGTGTTTTCTTCACATTTGAATAAGGGCTTTCTCGAGTAATCACATTTCTAAATACTTATTGAGCGGTGTCACTTGCTGCCCTTTAATCATCTCAAATCCAACGTATCTCACACTGTGGTCCAGAGCACCCCCACTAAAACTGGCTCTCCATTTTGACACTCCTAATTGTTTTAACTGTACCATCCTCCCAAACACAAAACCTCACAGTTATTGCCTACCCACCTCACCATCACACCAGCCTCTAAATCCTTACAAATTGCCTAGATGATCTCACACACCAAATTCTGCAATAAGCTTTCAATTGGTCTATCTTGTCACTAATTTTTCCTCCCACTAGTTGACAGCTCTGCTCTTTCTTCTGAGAAATGTTTAAATAATACGACATTTTGCTTCAAGGATTTTTAGTGTCTCCCCACGGACAGAGTATCAAGTCCCTGGAACTTACAGATCTCTGTAATTTCAGCCAGTCCAGCCCTCTGCCTTTGCACATCTTACCACCTCCCAAACCAGTTTTAAATGTTCCCTTCCCCTGACACTTGTGTTGTCTCTTCTCTTGCCCAGTGACAATGCCCTCTTCAGAGTGGTCAATTAAGCCCAAGGCTGCAGGACCATCTCTTCTGCCATCTCAGATGTGGCTTGTCCACTTCTATCAATATTTCTCACATAATACTTACTTGGCAGTCAACCACATATTATTTCAAGGTGTGTCTTGCCTTGAATTAAACTGTTGTTTAGAAGTCTTACTGTTAGGTAGCTTTTCACATGTTTCTGCCTCATCAACAGTTTGAGTTAAAACCTTTTTTGGGGGGGGTATAACTTCTTTGTATGACAGCCAAGTATCTTGTATGTACTATAAGGAACACCAGAATCCTGGTACCAGGTTTAGATAAACTCAGATACTGGGCATTTGGTTATCTAAGTCTTCCTCAATTCAAGTCTTGTTTGAAAAGGGCCAAAGTATTTACGTATCAATGCCTATTCCAGCATTACAACATTGTTCACATTACTATTTACAATGTAAGCTTCATGGGGGAAGGGGACAGGGACAAGTGTGTGTTATGCCCATTACTGCCCAGCAATGTGCACAGCATCCGGTACATGATGTGAATGCTCAATAAACATTTACTCAGTGAAGGCTGGGTATGAAGACATCAACAATTTGTGTAAGTGGCAGACAGTCTCCTTAATGTAATTCATCCTTCCTATGTGGTGAATTTAGGTTAAAAAGAAAAGATAGACTACATGAAAAGCTACCACACTGTGTTAGAAACGTGGATACATTAAAAAAATGAAAACTTCAAACAACTTTTCTTTGAGTATGATAAACACAGTGAAAGACCCAACTTGTATAATTAGCAGGTTTCTCGATTACATAATAACTTCTTTTGAGGTCAGCCCTGTGTTTTCTTATGATGGAAAAGGAAACTTTCAGATATGGGGTTGATATTAAAAATACTGCTGTTCAATGCTTTTTCATTACAGTTGACATATACAAATTTACTCAATTATACTAAAAACTTAAGCATATTAAGAACTACTATTCCAAAGCAACATAGCTCAATATTGTCACTATTAAAGGCTTTGCTTGGCTTATTTCACCAAGAAATAGTAAATTAAGAGAGTAGGCTATGTAATTCGTGTTTATTAAACATAACTCTTATATAATAAAAAACATACCTGTTGATCTCCAAGGAAATGACTTCTCAGTTGAGCTAAAGAAAAAGAAGGAAAAAATGAAACATTTATTTATTTTGTCATAAAATTTAGCTTGGGACCTGTTTTGCATATTAACATTTAATTTCCACATTAAATTATACAAAGGCATAAAAACTCTAAATAAAATTTAAACTTATCTAAGTTAATTTTTAGATAGTATTTAAAATTGGAACAAAAATTGTTTCTATTTGGAAATTAAGGCAAATTATAAAATGACATAAAATTCTACTTGAAGACAAAACAGCACAACTGTATGATATTCACAGTACTTACATGATGTACTACAGTTTTTCTGTGATAATATGAAAACTACATATGTATCATATATATGAAAAGGAACCAAAAAGGCTGTTAAACAGTTGACTTATTTTCAAAAGTGGCAATTAGAACAGAGACAAAACATATAACAGAGACAAAAATTACCAAGGCCACTTTTGAATTGAATGTTGCCTTATAAAATTTAAAACACAGAACTTTATATCAAAAATATAAGGTCTTATAAGCCAGGATAAAGTGACAGCTATGTATTTTCCTT
The DNA here is from genome assembly GCF_000951035.1 of Colobus angolensis palliatus. Classification (NCBI taxonomy): domain Eukaryota; kingdom Metazoa; phylum Chordata; class Mammalia; order Primates; family Cercopithecidae; genus Colobus; species Colobus angolensis. The sequence goes on from NW_012116177.1 coordinate 167,346, forward strand.
GGTTATCAGAGTATGCATTTAAAAAATTTGTGCATAAAAACATATCACTGCCTCCCTGCTTGCCACCCCTCTTGCCCCAATCGATACAGGAAATCATGGTGTTACAGGGACAGTGTGGCAGAATACAGGAACAAAATAATGGATTATTAAGCATTTATTAAAAGGTAGATTAAGCATTTCACATATGATCTCCTTTATATTATTTATCACCATCTTGTGAACAGGTACATCCTCATCGTTATCTTACAGATAAAGAAACATATGCTGGTAATTTGAAGAGCTGGAACCACACCTAGGACAGTCAGATTCCAAACTCGTGCACCATATCACTGTGCTACCTGGCAGAACAGCTTGTGATCCCATTTTTGCATTAAACACATACAGACACATAGACAATATGACTAGAAGTCTAGAAAAATAAAAACCAATGTGCTAGCAGTTATATCCATGAGTACAGTCATTACATTTTTTTTCTTTTTAATCATTTGTATGTTTTTCCTTTTAAAAAACCAGAAAAAGGACGTATATTCATGGTATTTTTTGAGTGCTTATTAAATTTATAGAAAAAGGAGTGTGACTCCGGGCTTAAGGAAACATTTTGCAAAACAAAGAATGTGGAGCAGGGGAAGAACAGTCCTTTTAGTGCTGTATTTCTAAGATTTTAAGTTCTTATTACCCCCTTGATACTTTCCCCAAGTCATTATGTGGTTATGAAACTTGCTGGTTGAAAACCCTAGATTCCATAGAAACTCCCTGAACTTCAATTTTGTGTGTGATTTGCCTTTTTTCCATCACAGGAGCAATAGTTCACATTCCAGGACCTTGAACGAGCTGCAAGCAGGGGGACATGCTCCCAGCAAGTGGAGTCAACCAGTTAATGCTAATCTCCTCCAGGGCTCTGTGATGTTCCTTTATCTGAAACACCCTTAGCTGATTTCAAAGTAGACTGATAGGAAAAAGTGAAAACTTGGTCAAATATCAGTAATGAGACATTTGTCTTGCTCCTAAGGGTAGGCCATCACTGTCTTGTGACTCTAAAAGTGGTTTTGCACACTGCATTTCAATTTCTTCTCAATCTGTTTTTGTTATTTAATTGTATTATCTAAATTAGTTTTCTAAGCACTGAGATTGATATTACCCAACTGTGTTTCCTCAAAAGCATCATATTTTATGTCAATATTAAAACACATGCTAAATCAAACTGCCATCCAGAAATGTTTAGTGTACCTCAAGTTTCTTGGGAATCTTAAGGAAGTTTTATCTTCTGAGTTTGAAACGTATATAAACTTTAATGAAATACAAGACTTTTTATCCTCAAGATTGTAAGTCACAGAATATAATTCCAGATAATTGCTCAAATGGAGCAAGGGCTGTTGCTGTTTTGCTCATCTCTTTATACCAAGTGCCTAGCATTTGTCAGGCACACAGCAAATGCTTAATTATATTGTGAAAAAATCAAGTTCTTTATTGTTTTGAAAGGTCAGGATTATATAAATTACCACGTATTACCTAGTATAAGCAGGTCAACTTATTCTCCCTGAGTCTAGGTAGGAAGTTCCAGTAGCCTCGTCGTGTAGCAATCAAGCAAACAGCATTTCTGCTGCTGAAAGAACCTTTGGTTACCAAAATATAATAGGTATTCCTAGGTGAAGGCAATGGGAAGCCTCAGTTAACATAAATATCCCCTCCTCTATTTAAGGTAGAATATATAAATCATTAGAAAAACAAGCTAATAAAGAAAATTAAAAATAAAAAGTTCCATGGTGTATTTTGAAGATCATGTCTTCAGCCCAACTAATTTCACACTAACTTCTATAATTCCGAGAAATAACTGGTCATTATACATTATTCATAACAGCCTATTTTCTTTTTGAATTACTCACTTCAAATGACTCTCAAATTGTTCACTACTTTGGGACTCAGGGATTGGACAACAAAACACATGGAATTTTGAAATGCTGTTTTAAACCACCAAATGCAATTGTTCTAATAAACCCAATAAACATGGGTTTATTAGAACAATCACAGGCAGCTTCATGTTAGAAACATAGGCTTATTTCCTCCTTCTCTCCCTCCAACCATCTATTCCTAGAAACACTTCCCCAACTTTTACTGAATGCCTACAATGTGTCTGCAGGCACTGTGCCCACAAATGACTCCATCCCAGTTCCCTTTCACTTCTCTTCTGAAGATGCCAAGCAGCTTGCGTTCTAGGAGCTTCCACTGGAATGTGAAACACATTTTAAAATACATACAGGAACTGAGTCACCCATGATAACTTTATTTCATTGGGAAGATATATTCATAATGTAATATGTTAATAACTTAATAACAATCATTTAGAATGAAATCCACTAAAAACCTTGGGGCTGTCCGGTCAGATGGTGAACATCAATCAGAAGCAAATTTATTACCAAATTAACAATTCATTTTAATGCAAAAAATCAGTTTTGTTTACAGGAAGACAATGTGCCTTCATCATATTACATGAAAATATGTTGTAGATCACTATAAAATTCTACACACTCCTGAAATTAATTTTTTTCATTCAGATGCAAATGGAGGCAAAATATCTTTGTTGGACATTAATGGCTGTGCAATATCTTTGAAAACTCTCCTTATTTTGCTGTTTTCCATATTAGGACTCAGAAAATTACCTGCTCATAATCCCCTGCAGCCAGAGGTAGCCAGTAAGTGAGAGTCCACAAGAAGCCACATGTGGAGATAGAGTGGTCCTGAGCATTTGTGGTGGATACAGCGGTGGCAGTAGGTACTGCTCCCGGAAACCCAGATTCAGATTCTGGCTCCCTGGCCTTCCTAGAGACTCCATGAGTTGACGCCCAATAGCTCTTAAAAAGTTCCTTTTTTGCTTACATAAGCCAGAGAAGATTCCATTGTTTGCAACCAAAAATCCTGACTGATGTTATCCTAAAACTAACAAAGACAAACTAACCCTCTGAAAAGGGCCCAAGACTCGTAACTGTAGACTATTTCCAACTGCATACTGGATATATAACACAGATCAGATTCAATGTATTGAAATTATTTCCCTCTAAACTGACTCCTGCTTAGTGATTCCCACCTAGTCACTCAAACTGAAGAGCAGGGAGTAATTTTACTGTTTGTTCTTCCCACTAGTATGCAAGCTCCATGAGGGTATGGGAGTCAGCCTTGTTTACAGACAATGGTCAGAGCCTAAGGCAGTATCTGACACATGGCCATTACTCATTTTGAATTAATCTCTACTACCACTGACATAGTTCTGGCCTTTATCCTCTTTTGGCTGGGTCCTTCTTCAGTCTCTCTCCTAACTGGTCTTACTGGCTTTAACTTCTCATCCTGGCAGGCTCTCTTCTACGCTGCTACTACTGTGATTTTTTTCAAACACTCACCTCTGATGTCATTCTTCTGCTGCTAATGCACAGCAGATCCATAGAGGATAAAATGCAAACATCTCAGATGGCACAGAAGGCCCTGCACCACCTGGCTCCTTCTAGTGTGCCCTTTCCCACACAAACCTACATTCGAAGCACTTCTAACTGCTTGCAGTTGCCTCACACACCATACTGTTTCACACTTCCACTGCTATTTTTAGGGTAGAGCATGCAGGAATAGAGCCTTGAAATTCTTTCAGAATTACTCAAATTCTAGAATGGCACATGCAGGTACCATATAACCTGTTTATATACCCATGAAACAGAACGCTCTAAAGTTTACCTTCACTTTGTATCACCTTCTATAATAACAGGAATATTTTTAAAAAAATGTTTTTTAAGTTGGTACCCAATTTCCTCCTGATTCTTCTGTCTGATGTGAGCAAGCCTGCTTTAGTGGATACCAGTAGGTAAATGCTAGGAGAAGGGATAGTAGAGAACTGGATGGAGCCACATGGTAATTCTGCCATGCCATTTCCCTCACCTTCTTTCAGGTCTAGGTAGGGCTCATTTTATCACAAGTATACACAAGCTACTGTTACTAGTCTCTTAGCAAGACATATTGAATTAAGACAAGATCCAAGGGTTACTCCTTTCTGAAAAAGAACCAGGTCTTAGCCTGAAATTAGAATATGGTCAAATTGCAAAATTTACTGCTTTATTTAAAAAAAATCAGGCTGGGCACGGTAGCTCACACCTATAATCCCACCACTCTGGGAGGCTAAGGTGGGAGGACTGCTTACCCCAGATGTTTGAGACCAGCTGGGGCAACAAAGTGAGATCCTACCTCTACAAAAAAGTTTTTTAAAAAAATAGCCAGGCATGGTGACATGCGCCTGTAGTCTCAGCTACTTAGGAGGCTGAGGTGGGAAGATTGCTTGAGCCTGAGAGCAAGGCTCAAGGCAAGCAAGACTGCAGTGAGCTGTGATTGTGCCACTGCACTCCAGCCTGGGCAACAGAGACCCTGTTTCAAAAAAAATATAAACAAAAATAATTGTGTCAAGAGATTTTACACATACATGTATATTTATGTATCAATATAAGTCATTAATAGCTGAAAAAATAAACCACAGTCAATAACAGATTAAATTTTACTCAGTATTAATTAGAAGGGATAACTCAAATTATCCTAGAAATTGTTTTATTTATGAATGGAGCATGGGTGTGTACCTCTGTCTGGACTATGTACCATCTACAGCCTTCTCTCTGGTGACCACCCATCATCCTTCAAGAATTACCTGAGGAGAGTTGGTCACCTCCTCCTTTTTGTCGTGAACGTACTCAATAATTTATCTGTACTTTTGCACTTTTCACATTGTAACCATAGTATTTGTTTACCTACCTGTTTCTACTACCAGACTGCAGCCTTCTTGAGAGTAAATATAGTATATTAATTCTACTTGCATCTAACCAGGAACTGGCATTGAGTAGGATGCTTAAATAGATCATAGCTGATCTTAACTCTTTGGGTTGTTGTTTTAAAGATTAATGCTACATAATTTTAGAAACTGTTTCAATCATTCTGCAAAAGAGACAGATTCTTCACGATTTGGGCTCTTTGTATCTCATAGAAATGATGTTTACTGCATATATGCATACATCACATGGATTCATTCAATAAATATCTGTTGACCATTTATTGAGTGCCAGCCATTGTTAGAAGCTGGGAATACATGGTGAGAAGAGCATCCTACAAGAGAGGACTCTGATGTCAATGTCACAGGGCCCAGCACTATCCCGATTAAAGACATTCACATATCTATCACAAACAAGTGTGAAGCAACTTCTAAAAACAAAAACCAAGATCTAACTCTCCTTATCCTCATCTATGAAAAGAAGGTCAACTGGTACTGGGAGCACCCAGGTAGGAATCTGAACATGAAGTCTCCAGTGAGACAGGTATGGAACAATATGAACTATATGCCATAGTCTAGACTGCACCTCGATTTCCACAGCTCACAAACTGTAAGTGGTTGGGAGTGAGACAGTTTGGGAGACCACCAAAACAATATGCTACATGCGTAAGAAATCTGACATTTCTCCCCTCTGTCATGACAGATGATCTCTTTAATGGCTATTTAAACCATCTCAAATGAGTAGCATTACATGATCTACTTTCACTATCACACCATAGTTTTTACAATATTACAATATTCTTTTCTTTCTTTTTTTTTTTTTTTAGAGACCAGGGTCTCATTTCATTTCCCAGGCTGGCATTACAGGTATAAGCCACTGTGCCTGGTACACAATATTCTCTAAATTATTCTTAAGTGTTCTTCTACTAAATAGGAGTCATTAATACACGAATCAGATGTATATTAATCTTTACTATGAAAAACTTTAAAAAATACATTTGTACATTTTTGGCCTTTCCTTGATGTTTCACTCCTCAGTTTCCTCTCAGTTTTACTATTTTGAGCTCTGATTCTAAGTTCTACAAGTCTGTATTTTTGTAAATATTAATTCTTGAGTCAGAGTTTAAAAACTCCCACATTTACAGATGAAATCTCAGTAGCTTCAGGACATAAGTTCCAAAATGCATTTCTCTCTTTCTCCACCAATTCGTTATTGTCTTACTTTCAATTTGTGATTTGCTCATTTTATAACTTATGTTTCATATTTTCTTGTGCCATTGGTGGGCTTTATTTCTCCACTAATCAAAGTTACTCCATTCACAAACGTATAGGCTTTCTGGATTCTAAATCTATTGTGCGAAGTTCTAGCTAAGTCTACTTTTTGGTCAATTCCAAGGTCTATTTCTAAGTTAAAACAAAAAAAAAAGGGGGAAACTCATTTTGTTTTTTTTTTTTGGGCAACGAATTAACATTGCAATTACTTAATACCTTGTCATCCTCTAGGCATGACAAATTGCTTTTTAATGAATTACTCCAGAATCCTCTTAGTTAACGTGAACTGGGCTCCATAGTTCCCTGTTACTCTGTATTTCCCATTATGCATCTGGAATTTTTTCCCCTCCCCAAGGGAATATGGCAAAATAACTACTAATGATTCTCAAGTTTGTCTCTACTTAAGAATATTACAGGATAAATTTTAAACAAACTACCTTAACGAAGTAACACACTTAAATTTCTATATTTTTAAGTGTCAAACACTTAAATTTCTATATTGTCATTAATTATAATTAAATGCAATCTTCAATTATGATCAGGAGACATAACATACTTTAAGATTTTTATTTCTATCTAACATTGCTTTGGCTTCTGTTTTAATTAGTACATTTAAATCTTTGCTCCGTCTTTCTCTTAACGCATTTGTAAAATATTCCATTAGTTTCTTGTGAGTTCTTAGCTAGGTTAAACGCATTCTCTGCTTTAGCTTTCTTGAGTGCTCATGAATTCATGCTGAGAATGCCGCTTTCTGAATGTAATTCCTGTGGAAGTCCCTGGTCTTATTAGGACCAGGCATTCACCTGTGGGCAGGTCAGATTTCTCCTTACCCCGACCCTGAACAAGAATGTCCATGAGCTCATTTTATACTTACAATTAGCAAGGTGAGAAGTAGGATCCAGAAGACTAAGATGGAATAAAGGGTTCTCTAATGCTATAACCTGTCTTCTGATGTTCTGAAAACTCATACCACCTACTAATAGGTAACTGTCAGGTTACAACCAGTTTTGTTTTTCCTGTTTGGGAAACAGGGTCTTTAGCTGTTGCTTTTAGTTAGATAAGGATTGCCCAGGAAATAAATTCTTTACGCTAGAGACTTATGCTCTCTGTCGTAACATCAGAACAAATAGAGCAGTTACACAAAATTAAACAATATATCATGATTATTCTTCCCAAAACAAGTTTGGATACTCTTCATCATTGCACTAAGCTAGTTCAGTAACGTGAAGACAGGAAGGTCAACATGTGAAGACAGTGAAGGTGAACTGCTTTGCCCAGCTCAAGAACGGGGGAGTTGGAAGGCAAACAATTATCTCCACCACCACATTCACTACCACCTCGGAGGGGCTCTCAGGACCCTAGTTTCAAAAATCACGAATCCAGGCAGTGATGATTTCTTAGCAAAAATACTCTGAAAGCAATCCTCCTTAGTATTTAACTATATTTTTTGAAACCCTTTTCAAATTTACTTAGTGTCCATTCACAATCAATCTCAATGAAAACAAAAACAAAACAAAACCTCTTCCTCCAAATTCCTGGTGTTTCACTGACCGAGTCTCTCTTTACTATACTGTCAGATCCTGGGCAATTCTCTGTTGGATGGAGACTGATTTCTTTCTTCCCAAGAAAGGGCCACTAATTAATTCTTCCTGGCTTTTCATCAGAACGGCCATTAGTCCCCTCTCTTCCTAAGTCCATTCCCAAGATCTCAGCAGCCAGGAAAAGTGAAAATGTGACAACAGGTCCCTAACTGTAGTTTAGTTACTTTTATGTGTTATGACCTTGCGCCTGAAAATGGTACATGCCTATAGTTTGAACTAAGCAAGGCATAACAAATGAGACAGGGCAAAGGGCCTCTTTTCATAATTATATGATCTGAGGGCGATATCGAGGTTACAGAAAAGCAAGAGCACTTGAATTAAAAACGACACCCTTCATGTAGGCTACAGCTGTTCCTGACCCACCAGCCACAGGACATGAGGCTTGAGCTGCCTTCCACTAGTGAGGCTCTGCATCAGTCCATCTCCACTCCAAACCCAATCACTGCTGTGACCAACAGAATGAGCAAACGAAATGGCTACAGGAAGGCAGACCTGATGCCTCATGGAAGGCAGGAAAGCTCAAGGGCCTAGAGTCAGCCTCATATTTCCCTCAGTGACACTTTACCTGAAAAACTTGGCCATGCTCAGAATATGCTTTTACAATTTTAGTCTTTAAAAAGTCATGAGCAACAGGGACAGCAAAATGTGGAATAAAAGTCCAGTCTTGGTTTACATTGGATGCTAGCAAGTTTGAGTAAAATGTATGCCCAGATACTGTAGTGAACATGTTTGGTCTTATTCATAGTCCTATTTTGTTTTCATACTTGTTTTCTCAGTTCTTCATTCTAGTTTTCCTTTGTGCTACTCTACTATATATTTTTGGACCCCTATAACAGCTGTCTAAAATGCATTTCAGGGAAAGGTAAGATTTAAATAAATAATACCATGACCAGCCTCCTGAAGCGAAAATTGCTTATTTGATGCACAGCAAAAACATGAAAGAACAGGAAATACAATTCAAGTAACCTTCATAGGGCCTAGAGGTGAACAAATTTCAGAAGATGTTAAATATTCTTTGACAAAAGCATTTTGTGTTAGTGCTTTGAATCTATAAATAAAAGATTCAGAAGACCACATGGGAAAGGGAAGATCAAAAAGGATGTAGTACTAGACAAAAAATGAGACAAACAGTTCCCTCTAGTATCCCTATAAATTATACAGGAAACATGACTTCTGTTTATGCCCATCCCACAACAGCTGTTCCAACTAGCCAAAGTAGAAATCAGAATATGAAGGTTTTCTAATATTTCAAATGACATTTGAAAGAATGAAAGCAACTGAGATGAAAAGAGTAGAATGGCTAAATGCAACAACAGACTCTATTCCTAAATATCCTGCCACAAACCTAGGATCCTATTTGGGCAAAGGGTTGGCCTTGAACCAGATAGGCTACTGGGAACTGTGTCCATGGTTTACAAAATGCTGTGGCCTCCTTCATTTCTATTCTTCTAAAACCTTCCAAAGTTGAAGAAATAGAAAGGAAACTTTAAAAAATTTAAAATAAAGAAGAAAGGGCATATAAACATACTATTTTCTGCTAGAAGTGCATAGAAGTATCTACATCTTATACTTGTCAATAAAGCAGATGCTGGTAAGGAGCAAGAAAAGGGCCCTGTTTTTCTATTTGTTCTACGTGAATCTGGGCACAGCATTAACATGGGACTAAGCTGTAGCAGTCTATAGTAAGAGACAAGCTGGGATACAAAATCCTTGAAATTCATAATTACAAATAATTTTATTTGATGCATACAATTTAATTTTGTACATTATTTCATATTTTAGGTGCTTTGTAAAGCCTATGTAAAAATTTACTTAAAAGGAATTTTAAGCCGAAATTTGTAATTAAACACTTATACCTCCAATCACTTACACAGAGAGTTCTTTGCTACTCATGTAAAGGTACTATCAAATCTGGTGTGTGTCTAAAGAATGATATTCACTTTTTGTCTACTGATTATCTGGAGTAAAGATTTTTAATTTTTATAAACAGTAAAGTTCCTTAAATTGCCAAAAAAAAATTATAAGTGTGAAAAGAGAAAGCATAATATACTTGTTAAATTTCTGCTTTACTTTTGGAAAAAGAAAGGTTTCTCTCTGTGACAGCATTTTCAGCTCTTGATTCATGGACAAGCAACATGAATAGCTGTTTTAGTGCAGAAGGAGGAATGAATTCACATGTGGGACAGTCCACAGACCCAGGATTATTAATAACTATCCTGGAAGAAGAGTGGACCCATAAGGAAACAGACAATATTCTACATAGTATATACTATGTTTCTATGTGGTAAAACATCTGGATCCTAGAAAAGTGGTTCTAGAACGCTTTAAATCCCTCTGAAAACTCTCATGGATCCCTAATTTGTCCCATATCCCCTTACCCACCACTCTGGTTTCCTACCCTTCTCTATTTATCACCCACATGTTCCTAACTACTGCTGTAGGGGAATGAAGCAGAAAAAAGCCTAACAGGATGAATAAGGAGGAATGATGATAATGACAATGGAGGGACAGGGTAAAGTCTCTTAAAACAGCATTCTTGATAAACAGTGCGTGATCCATAAACACTGATCAGGAGTTGAACAACTACCCTTCAAGGCAAACAGAAAAGGTAAGTGGTTGGTGAAGACTGCCTTAAATTTCTAGCTTTAATGTCCAGGCTTCTTTTGAGAAACATGAATCCAAAAAGAAATGACAATTTACAACATACCAGAGGAGAGGTTGACTAACTTTATCTTTCTTTCCCTCTTTTCTCTCCCTGTCCCATTCATTGCCATGAGTGAATATCATTGATAGGAAAGGTATTACATGGTATGTGGAGCATATTATGTAAATTTATAATGTCTACATTGTAAAAATTAGAGCTAATAAATGGTGTTTATTTAAATATTCAAAAAGTTTATCACTCAGATCGTAAGAAATATAACCATACTAATCTTATAAACATTGAAATTATGGTTAATTTTTAAAATGCAATTTCAGTCTGAAAATTAAGATCTGAATCACCTAACATTTTAAAAACTGTTATGCAACATTTAAAATATATACAATAAAAAATAGTATAACAAACACTCTGTATTTATTACCTAGCTTCAACAAGAAAGTGAACATGTGGTCAAACTTATTTCATTGACATCTTTATTCTATATTATATTCTCTACATTACTGGACTATTTTGAAGCAAACTCAAGACATCTTATTACTTCAGTAATATTTTAAATGTATCTTGAAATATAGATACTTTAAAAAAGAACATAACCACAAAAATATTATCACACCAAAAATTAACAGTAAAATTCTTAGTATCAACAAGTATCTAGTCAGTATTCATATTCCCTGTTTCAATTTAAAAACAGTTGGGAGGTTTAAATCAGGACCAAAATAAGGTCCATATGTTACATTTGGTTGCTATGTCTCTAAAAATCTTTTGATATATAGTTTTACCTCCCCCTCTCTTCTTTTTCCTATTTGAAATCATTTCATTTGCTCTGTAGAATTTTAGCCTGGTTCTAATGAATGTATCAGCACAGTATCAACTGACATGTTCCTCTGTCTCCTGTATTCCCCATAAACTGGTATTAATATCTAGATGCTTAAATAATTTTAGGGCAAGAACATGTCATGGGTGACATTACCTACTTCTCATTGCATCATATCAGGTGACTAAGATTTCTGGCTGTCTCCCTTTTTGCGATATTAACATAAGATAGATCAGTGGGTTCATGTCCTGTCAGCCCAATCCATTCACTGTAAAATTTCCCATTACCTTTCCAGCTGATGATTTTAGTAGCCATTGGTGGTCACTGGTTTGTCACTATTTTGTCAGTGGTTGCTAAGTTCAACCGAGTTAACTTCTAGACTTATTCTGATTAAACTACTTCATACGATAATATAATTTCTCCCTTTGTTTTATGTTCATAAGAAATATGATATAATACTATTTCAGTTGTCACTTAGAAATGTCTTTACTGAAAAGTATTTTGCTAATGTTGTTCAGCAAACAGATATACTTCCGCATTTTGTACTTTGTAAACATTAGTTCTTGTATTATGGTTGATAATTTTACTTCAATTTTATCTGTGGCCGAAATAGCCCTCTTATTGATAATGTAACTCAATCTGGGAAGTAGATCAATCTCTAATTGACTTGGACTGAAGCAAAGACTATGCATCATAGAATCCTAAAATAACTGGCTATTCTTTTTCTCCCCCCCCCCAAAAAAAAAAAAGTCTAGAAGAAATACACAATACACACACACACACACACACACACACACACACACACACGCTGAAGACATTCCTCTTTGGATTATATGCAGTCTACTAATGCAAACCAAACATTTGACAGTGGTTAAAATGTGTAGGGAGTTTTTTTAGCTGTGAAAATCTGTAGTCTACACACTTTTTCCTGCTTCAGTTTTAGAGTGTTTTTCTCCTATTTAATTGTGGAGTAACACAACAGCAGCATAGAAAAATCTATGCAGAAACAGATTAGATTGATTTGTTATTAAATAGATTGTGAAGCCTCAGGGAAGATAACTATAATAACAATTCAGACACTATAAAGTCTGGCAAACTTGTCATGTTAGTCCCCCACCCCCATCCCTAGGCAGACATGCCATGTACATTTTTATGACAAGCTGATTAACTGCTGAAGACGCACTAATGGAGGGCCCTCACTTTTAGGTAGATAATCACATTTTCAGTTTTCTTTCCCATACGTCACTGGATTAGAGCTGTGTAGGGTAGCTCTCTGAAGGGTTAAGGATACATCACACATATTGCTCTTGTTGCTCTATGTCCTTAACCTGCCAGATGGTAACAAGAATGAGAGTTTACCACTAACCTTCTTTTATTTCATCATGAATATTAAAGTGATTAGATGAAGGAATTACAAAAAATTTCCCTCTAAAATAATTAACTGCGCTAAGTACATTAGTGGCAACAGGCAATATATTTTTAAAGGTTGTTTCCTAGAGTTGTTGAATGAATATTTATATGACCTCTTGTAACATGTTTGTGAATGACTAGGAATAGAAATATCAAGCACTTCAGAGTTTCCAGATAGGAGAGACAAAATAGTGGTAGCGGAGGTGGAGCTGGAGACGAGGACTCTCACAGATGCCTTTGTACAGCAAACACAACTTTTACCTAGATAGCATGTGTTTGGAGGGGTGCAGTGGCAACAAGGAGGTAAATGAAGTACTGAAGTCTTTCCAGCCACTTGAGACTCCAATGGAAAAGCAAGAGAAAAACACTGTCTTTAGGGGAAAATGTCATCCTCATGTTAGGTTCAGGGATACAATAAATGAAACCAAATCAAAGCAAAACACACCACCACCGCCAAGACCAAAAATGAAACCCTACTGAAGAGTAAGAGGATAACATGCACAAAACATTTACTATCAAACTGCAAATTACGTAATAGGTGTTTAATGGCTGCTGTTCTCTTTCCTACACCATAATTATAAAAAGGGATTTTACCTAAGGATATGATGATCAAAGATACCAAGGTAAGGCATCCTGGGATAGAGCTAGGAGAGCCAGTGCAACCTCATCAACAGCATTCTTCACAAAATTAAAAATAATAAAATACAGGCATACATTTTATGCTGCTAGGAAGACACTTTATCCTCTGGTTTAGTTACGCACAATGGTCCCTTGCTGATAAAAGGCAAATTTCTAAGCTTGTATTTTTGTAGCTCTAGAAAACAGCTTAGCTTTTGCTAACTTAGCTTTTGCTAAGTATTTGGTGAATGAATTTAGAAAAGACGTCATAAATATTTGCAGAAAAAAACAAATGCAGAGTCATTACAGAAAACATGGAAACAGAAACTGAGAGTAATGTTAGTATAATCTGTTTGGGCTTTCACCTACCCTAAGTGGCAGGTTTGGATAATTTGAGATTTATTATTATATTATATATAGAAGGTTATTTCTTCTACATACATGTCACTGTACTAAAATGTTCATATTCTATAAATAGATCAATATGGTGTACTTTGTTCTACAATGTACTAGGATCTGTACTATTTTAAGAAATATATCCCAGAGTTATTTTAGCTTTAAAAAACTAGCCGGGCGCGGTGGCTCAAGCCTGTAATCCCAACACTTTGGGAGGCTGAGACGGGCGGACCACGAGGTCAGGAGATCGAGACCATTCTGGCTAACATGGTGAAACCCCATCTCTACTAAAAAACAAAAAAACAAAAAAACAAAAAACAAAAAACTAGCTGGGCGAAGTGGCGGGCACCTGTAGTTCCAGCTACTCGGGAGGCTGAGGCAGGAGAATGGCATAAACCCGGGAGGCGGAGCTTGCAGTGAGCTGAGGTCCAGCCACTGCACTCCAGCCTGGGCGACAGAGCGAGACTCCGTCTCAAAAAAATAAATAAATAAAAATAAAAAAATAATGATAGAACCAAAAATACCAAGCCAAATTACTCATCAGAAAAATGAGCAAACATGAACAGTGGAGGACACTCAAATGGACCATAACATATGGAAACATATTCAACACCAACAGCAATTGAGAAAATGCAAAGTTAAATGAGATAACGTTAGTTTGGCAAAAATTAAAGAGACAGTTCAATATTAAACATTGGCAGAAAGAAAGAAGGAAAGAAAGCAAGCAAGAGAAAATGAACCTGGAAATTTTTTACACTGCTCAAGGGGGTGCAACTGTTGAGCTACTTCAGAAAGCTGCTTCAAACCAGCAAGATCTAGAAAAATTAAAAATGTATATTCATTATGATCCAAATAGTCTACTTCTCATTATATATTTTCCATAATCTTACACATGTGAACCAGGATATATGTTCAAAAATGTTCACTTACAGTATTGTAAAACTTCAACAATAGAATGGCTAAACAGTTTAATGTCTATGGTATAAATATACAAGAGCAGTTAAAAGAATGAACTAGATTTACACATATCAATGTGGCTGGATCTCAAATGGAAAACATCAAGGTGCACAATGACACATAAACCACACCTACCATCTTTGATGTTAAAAAAAAGCAACACAAAATATTGGTTACACAGGTGTTAATATATATGTCTATAATATGTAAGTACTGTATATGCATCGACATAAAAGTATACAAAGTAATTTGAAACACTACACACTAGTGGTTAGCTATGGGGAAGAGAAAATGTGGCAAAGGGGACTTGAATTTTCTGTTCAATAGTTTTTATAAAAAATGAATTTTTAATAATTTTTAATTACGGGATGTGAGTACTTACATTTTCTTTTTTTTTTTTTTTTT